>NC_081559.1:8230878-8473879 GCF_022355385.1 Mustela nigripes | reverse complement strand
CCACCGGCCTCCACGTGCACTGTTGCAGTGTGCCCACGCGCAGAAATACGCCTGAAGCGTGAAGGAATTCGGTTTCTGAAGGAAGTCAGATGTGGTAGCCGGCCTGAAATGGGGTGGAACTGCGCTGTTTGGGAAGTGAGGGGGCAGCAAGGCGGGCCCATGCCGAGGGGAGGTGCCGGGTCTACCGACAGACATGGTGGGGGGTTTGGGGGGAGCGCTCGAGGAGGGGGGCGAGGGGCTCAGAAGAACTGAGGTACATTTCAGTCACTTTAGAGAGGATGGTGTGAAGGTGAGAGAGAAAGGGTTTTTCTGAGTAGCAAGGGTGAAAAATGGGTCAAAATGACAACACAGTGATTTATTTTTTTAATTTTTTTTTTTTTTTTTAAGATTTCATGTATTTATTTGAGAGAGAGAGAGAGAGGGAGAGAAAGCACAAACAGGGGAGTGGCAGGCACAGGGAACAGGAGAAGCAGGCTCCCTGCTGAGCAGAGAGCCTGAATGGGACTCGATCCCAGGACCCTGAGATCATGACCTGAGCCGAAGGCAGATACTTAACTCACTGAGCCACCCAGGTTCCCTGGCAACCCAGATATTTGAATGAATGTCATAGATTCATTGATGTTGGATTCAGAAGGGACTTTGGAGGTCGCGTGGTCCAGTCCTCTCATTTTAGCAACGAAGACATTGAGACCCAGAGGGGGCAGTGATGTGATTGTTCGAACTGCCTTTCAGTGGACGGCTGGCTCTTGACTATGCCTTTCAGCAGCGAGATGCCAAGACTTTCAAGAAAGACAGAAACTGTGTTTTGAGCCCCATTACTAGAATGTCACCTCTGTAAGTTGTGACTGGCCCACCACCCCCACTGCCCAAAGGGTATTTCTTCTGTGAGGAAGACTGAGGACATTTTTAGCTTGATTTTCTTTTGCGAGCACCCTTTTTTGCTCACCGTACCATTTGGGCAGACTGGCTGGAGCTCCTGCAAACACTTGCCTTTCTCTGCTGGGGCCACGAGAGTCACTGTAATAGAGCGTTCAGGGAGCCCAGGTAGGCCCCGGCAGGTCCCAGCCGGCAGGACGCTGAGCTGAAGTCCTGCTTCTGTGCAGCCTGTGATTTTGTGATTCCTGTTTACAAACATTGATTTCAGTTTTTTCCAGTTTCCTGGAAATGTTCCTGTCTCTAGATGGATTTTTATAGCGTTGGCTGCATCCCAAGTTGCTGCTTTAAGGTGGGCCAGCCTTCAACAAAACGGCTTGATAACTCAATTTTGTACCTAAATTTCAAAGACCAGAGGGGAACCCTGAAAAGGGACTAAAGCAGAGCTCCGGGTCCGCCTAGGCAGTCTCGCCTTTGCACGATAGTCTCGAAAGCCTGAACAAAGTACAGTCTGTGGCAGAATTCCTAAATAAATGAGTGAATTCAGCAGACATGGGACTGGCCACCAGGTACAAACTGTGGTGCTAGAATAAATGATCGTGTTTAGTCTATGAAAATGTGTTGCAACCTCTGCTAAGAAACTATTAACATTAACATGTCAATGTCAATGTATTAACATGTCATTGTTAATGTTACACTAATGCTCTGTGATTTTGGTACATGCAGTTTAAATTTCTGTAAGGCAACTAATGTATGTGTTATAATATTATTAGAACTTACAGTAATATTAGTAGTCATGCCAGTGTTCAGTTTCGTGACGATGACACAGCACAGGGGTCTGCATCTGGGAGTTTTATCTCGTACATTTTAAATCCCACCTTCTGAGCTGGCCGGGTTTTTAGAGATTCTGTAATCCAACATCCCCACGTAGCAGATGAAGGAGGTGGGGCTTGGAGAGGTTTAGTTGTTTACCGGGAATCCAGTATATTTAATGATTAGCACAACTATGACCGATTACTAAGGTGTCAGGAGTAATTAGATATTTTTTCAAGATTGTATTTATGTATTTGACAGAGAGATTGAGAGAGAGAGAGAGAGAGAGAGCACAAGCAGGAGGAGTGGCAGGCAGAGGGAGAGGAGAAGCAGACTCCCCTTGCTGAGCAAGGAGCCGGATGTAGGGCTTGATCCCAGGACCCTGGTTATCCTGACCCAAGCCAAAGGCAGACGCCTCACCGACTGAGCTACCAGCTGCCTCTAGACTTTTTCTTTTTCTTTTTTTTTGTGGTGGGAGGATGAGAGCAGGGTGTGGATTTTAATAGTATCACCTTCTGTACACTAGTTTTCCCAAGTCCGTCTTTGTCCTCTCTTTTCTGTTGCCCCTGACATGTAAAACAGCCTCACTACTGCTAAGCATTATAAAACCCACTGAGGATCTTTCTTGTGCCTAAATGTGCAAAGCACAAGTGAGTGGCCTCGGAGGGATCAGAGCAGTGTAAGGTAGTGCGGGTTCCAGGGTTTATCAAGAGGCCTGCCCCTCCCTGCCCTGAAGTGAGGAAAGGATTAGGATTGCCGCAGAGGATGGGAACTTGCAGACTTGGCAGGTGCTATTGTGGCCTGAGGCCATGAGCAGCAGCAAACAGTGAATTGTGTTTGTTGAACCCTAGGACATGCAGTAGAAACCTGCAGAGGAAGAAGAAGCGTGGGCTTGCCGCAGCCACAGTGGGGAGAGCACTGCCTGGGGAACCCCTGGGATGCGTTAGAGCATGAACATAGGAGCTGAAAGAGACTTCACCCGAAGAGATGTAGCCCAGGAGCTGCCTTGATTCCTGGGAATGTACTCTTCAAGGCCGTAGGCCAGTAGAGGAAAGGCAAGGGGATTTGTGAACTTGGCGGCTGGGTTGGGGGTGGAGGGGTGGGGGGCGGGGAGACAGAGCAGAGACCATGCAAGGGAGGACGGTGGGTGTGAATGGTGACGCCCTGCAGCCATCTGGGTGAGCGAGGCAGCCCCAAGGAACCAGGCTGGTGTACACAGCCTAAGAAAGATTGTGGCTGAAATAATTTTGAACAAGATTCTAAAGAAAAAAACTAAGTTCTGATCATCTAAAAAAGGGTGCTGTGTATGGAAAAATGCAAGAAGAGTAACCTAGTTCAGAGATTAGAGTAACTGAGTTGAGTGAAATCCATAGCAAGGTTAATAAAAAGTCCCTCATCACTCTACTAGTAGTAAACGTGGAATGGATGCTTCCTGTGGACCAGCCCCTTTTCAGGTGACATCTCCAGCCCTCCAGCAGCTTAGCGAAGCAGCTACATTTACTGCTTCCTGTTTGGGAGAAGAGACGTAGAGCCTTTGGCTCTGACTCAGAGTTTTATTGCCCAGTCTCAGAAGAGATATTTGAAACCAGGAAATATAATCCCAAGGTTTGGATCCTTAACCGTTAGGCTTTCTTGTCTCCTTGACCATACCTACAATGCCATTGTTAAACTAAAATACTAATCGTTCCTTAAATTTGTTAAATAGTTTGGTCTCATAAGTGTCACAATGTTTCCTCTCCTGACAAGGATTCAGAAAACTTCCACACAAGACCCGTGCACTTCAATCAGTTAATGTATCTTCTAAGTCTCTTTTAACCTAATCAGAATTTGCCTGTTTTTTTTTTTTTTACTATTTATTAATTTAAGTTAATATTTTTAAAAGATTGTATTTATGTATTCGACAGAGAGAGAGAGAGAGCAAGAGAGAGCGCACAAGTAGGGGGAGCAGCAAACAGAGAGAGGGGGAGAGGGAGAAGCAGGCTCCCCACTGAGCAGGAGCCCAGTGTGGGGCTCCATCCCAGGACCCTGGGATCATGACCTGAGCCGAAGGCAGACACTTAACCGACCGAACCATGCAGGTGCCCCTCTTACAATGTGTTTTTGAAGAAATGGAGTGATCTGGTCTGTTAGAGTTGCTCCCACAGTCTGATTTTGCTGAATGCGTCCCTTGGTGTTAGTTTAATCTGTTCCCCTCTCCCCTGTTTCCCTGTATTTCTTGTAAATTGGTGGTTGAATCTCCAAGGCTTGAATAGATTGGGGTTTGATTTTTTTTTTTTTCTCCAAGAGTACTTCATACTTTAGAGGTGGTAGGAAGTTCTCACATAGATTTTTTTTTTTTTAAGATTTTATTTATTTATTTGACAGACAGAGATCACAAGTAGGCAGAAAGGCAGGCGGAGAGAGGGGGAAGCAGGCTCCCTGCCGAGCTGAGAGCCTGATGTGGGGCTCGATCCCAGAACCCTGGGATCACTATCTGAGCCTAAGGCAGAGGCTTTAACCCACTGAGCCATCCAGGTGCCCCTCACATAGATTTTTAAAAAATTTTATTTTTATTTTTTTTAGATCACATAGTAGATTCTGAAAGCTTGTAGGAAAAGGTTTGTAACTCCAAGGTGCTATCAATTTTTTTTTCTTTTTTTTTGGAAAAATGTTTCCACTACTTTATAGAAATGGTTGGGAAACCTTCAGCGCAGCCCACCTGGCTGGCTCCCCCTCTCTTGTGCCTCCGTGACAAGCGAGTCCACAGCACTTATGAAACTAAAGTGTCTCCTTTCTTCTCTGTCTTCTCCACTTGAGTTGTGCACTCTTCATGGAATTGCATAATTTTTGATTTTGGTAACATAGAGCTTAGCATAATGCCGGACAGGTAGGCATGTAAGCTTTATTAAATTCATGGAATAAATAAGCTAATGGAGATAAATGCTTTCTTAGGGATGTTTGAGTCTGTGGTTATTGCTATGCTTGGCCGGTTGTCTATGTGGTTAGTATTCGGGGGCTGCAGGAGAAGGCTTAGAAATGAGGAGAGTAAGAATGCTTCCTTACTTATTAGATCGGTGCAATGTGGAAGCTGCTTAGTCTCTAAAATACCTGTGTAAAAAATAATTGGTGAATTAAAGGGGAACCTTAATTTTCTTGAGGCATGCTATTAAGTTGTAAGTGTAGCACAATTGGACTGTATTTGTTTTTTGGAGCTGTGCCATGCCCAGGGACATTTAGAAGAAAAGAAAAAGCAAGAGAATGACTTGCAAGTCATATGACTATGACTAGTATAGTCATACAGGGCGCCTCTCTGGGAAGGGCTCTGTGCTTGGCACACAGTTCTCTGTGGTTGCTATTTAAAAACATTTTAAAAACAGTTTTATTAAGTAATCTCTGCACCCAACATGGGCCTTGAACTTACGACCCTAAGTCAAGAGTTGCATGGTCCTCCGACTCAGCCAGCCAGGTGCCATTTTGAAATTCATAATAATTTTGTTTTTGAATTCGTGTTTTGTAAATGAAGCCCGATGGGACAGGGGAGCATGTCCAGGAGCATGGAGCCCTGCGCCCTAGATGCTTGGCAGCCTGCTCCCCACCTCCCTGGGTCACTGGTCCTGCTTGGCCTGCCCCTACCCTGACCGTCAAGCAACCATCATCACCCTTTTGTCCCCGGTGGAAGTCTGGGTGGAAGGGGTGTGAGGGTCCAGTCTGCACAGTCCATGGTGTCTGGGGAGAGGCGTGGTGTTGGCCGTTTGCACCTGGGCTGGAATGCCGTAATGCGTTCAGCAGTGGCTCCGTGCCCCTCGCCCACCGCTAGTCCAGGAACGGCGTGTGTCCTAGTGCAGATGTGGAGTCCCTGGGGTGGCCTGCGCGTGGTGGGTTGGGCCGCATGCCCTATGGCAAAGGGAATTACCTGGCTTGACCCCCACACCCCCACCCCTGGCCTAGGTAGCGGCAGTCCAGCAGCTGGTGTGAGAGGGACCCTCTAGTTAGTGGGCTGCGCACTTACTCCAAGTCATGGGCGGGGCTCCCTGGTGCCTGTGAGGGTCTGTTCTGGCTCAGGGAGCATCTCTATGCTCACGGGAGATGCTATGAAATAGCAAAGAAAATGCAACATGATAAGTCAAGAGAGAGACCATGGAAGAAAGCAAAGCCAGATTTTAGTAACTTTGAGGTCATTTTTTATCTTACTTTTTGAACAATAAGTTAGCTCCACATTTTTATTTTGGATTTGGCCCTGCAAATTACGCAGCTGGCCCGGTGAGAGAAGGCGGTTAGAATGCATATGAAAAAGGGGCCTTCGCTTCATGTGCAGCAAGCTCTCTCCATGGGGATAGAGTGTGGTCAGTTTCCCGGACTTCTTATAGGAACAACATCTTTTAAGCTGCCTTGTCAGAGGTCCATTTTGTAAGGACCTCTAAATCCCTTTTCCTTTGATTTCGAGTGTTTGCCACAGCCTTCTTACGGACCATGATTTATTTTCCATGACTTTAGCTATGGGAGAGAGTGTAGTGATCAGAGGAACTTTAAGATTTCTTTTTTTCTTTCTTTTTTAAAAGATTCTATTTATTTATTTGACAGACGGAGATCACAAGTAGGCAGAGAGGCAGGCAGAGAGAGAGGAGGAAGCAGGCTTCCCGCTGAGCAGAGAGCCGGATGCGGGGCTCGATCCCAGGACTCTGAGACCATGACCTGAGCCGAAGGCAGCGGCTTAACCCACTGAGCCACCCAGGCGCCCGAACTTTAAGATTTCTAATGCCTAAAGTTTTCCACTACGTAATATCTCATAAAAAATCATTATCTTTCATTGTGAACTGAACTAACTGGCATTTTGATTTTCTACATTAGTGGAAGCTTGTGGAGGAAAGTGCGCCTCTTGGATTCTCTGAGGAGGCAGCCAGCTTGGCGGAAGGCCACGCACAGGTTTCTGAGCCTGCAGGTCTGAGGGCTGCGGGTCGTCCTGTGGTCCGTTGACCCCTGAGGGCGCAGCTCCCTGTGGGGTCTCTCAGGAGACACTCCGTCACCTGTTTCCACTGGGAGGGAGGGCGCCACCAGCGTGTGGCAGGCCACATATGCATTTATTGTCCCAAAGCACTTGCGTTCCGGGCACAGAGCACAACCGTGAAGCTTTCTCAGACCTCGGACAGAACAGGCATCCCGAACCTGTGTTGGCGGCTTCTGGAAAGGATGAGAGGAACGTGGAACTGACGGGGTCAGGGCAGCCAAGCTATCATTGTGCGAGTCTCCCTAATTTTAGAAGGAGAAACAAGTTTGTGGTCTTCAAAAGCTCTTTTAAAAAACATTTGCTGCCAAACACCTGCTTTGCCGTATGCGCTAGTATTTCAGTAGTCCTGAAAGCAGGGGCGAGTTTTCACAGAAGAGTGTCATTCTGAGTGCAGAACCTCCCTGGAACCTGCTCATGGAAGCTTCTCCGGGTCTACTGACTGCAAGTGATAAGGTGACGACCAGAGAGACTGCAAAGACTGTGCAGAGAGACTGGTAAAATTAAGTCTGTTATTTCTTCCCAATTAAACTCTTTATTCCCCAGTTCATGTCAAGAACATTTCCTGAGTACCAGTACTTACTAAGCGCAGGGCGCCTGGTCTCCGTCCCGCGTCTGACGGGGGCCACCCAGCTGAGCGGGGGCGGAGGGGAGAGGGCCGAAGGGTCAGACTCCTCCCTTACGTGGCCAACAGACAACAGAAAGGATGCTTTAAGTAGGACTCTGGCTGTGAGGGCCCTCAAGCTTGGTTAAGCAGGAAAAGGGTATTTTGTGCTGGTGTGACTGACGAGTCTAGGAACAGGACGGGTGTTGTGCGGCCCAGCGCAGGCGTCGGACAGCGTCTCTCTCCTTTCACCTCTGCCCTGGGTCAGTCCGGCTCGCCGGCCCCCATTCGGTGCTTTCCCAGCCCCTGTCTCTGCGTTGTCAGGTGCACGTCGCAGAGCCAGGGCTGTGGCTGAGGAAGGAACGGGCCGATGCCTGAGCCTGCCCCTCTTCTCCACCCTCAGAAGGGGCCCCCTTCGATTCTCGTGGATGACAATGGTGGGACCCTGGGTCCCCAAGTAACACTAAGGCTTTTATCACATGTGCAAGAACCCACAGGCAGCATTCTTTCACTAGAGTGGGTGAGTGGGTATGCAAATACGTGTGTTAGGATAATAAAGTACAAAGTACTGTGGGTACGGGAGGACGGAAGAGAAAAAAAACATCTTGCGTTGGGGAAGTTGGAGCAGCTTTGTGAGTGCACCTCCAAAGCTGATGTGGTTTGGCTAGAAATGTGGCCATGTCTTCTGTGACCCTATCACATGGGGTCAGCAGGTGGCTGAGACAGGAACAGGCTTAGGGAAGAATCGGTATTTGAGGGGGAGTAAGCGTTGGTGTGGTGGAAAATACTTTGGGGTCATGTTGGGAAAGATCGCAAATGCTGGGTCAAGATTTTTTTTTTTAAGATTTTATTTATTTATTTGAGAGAGAACATGATCAGGGGGAGGGACAGAGGTAGAGAGAGAGGGACAGACTCCCTGCTGAGCAGAGAGCCCAATATGGGGCCTGATCCCAGGCCCCTGAGATCATGCATGACCTGAGCCAAAGGCAGACCCTGACTGAGCCAGCCAGATGCCCCTGGGTCAAGGTATTTAACTTAGGCAATAGGGAGTCTCTGAAATGTGTCTCGGCCCAGGTAATTTACAAATACAGCTGCAGTTAAGAAACCAGTTAAGACAGTACCTCAGACCTTCCAGCAAGAAGATGGTAGCAGGAGTGGAAAGAGCAGGATGGAAGAGAAAATATGGGACTGTCGGGAAGAGTCAAAGATAACTCAGAGCTCTTGAGGCAAGTTCCTATTTATGGAAACAGGGAAGTCTGGAGAAGGAGCTGGTGGAGGAAAAGGAGAGAGATCCTGAGTTTGTCCTTGGAAGTATTGAGTTCTGTGTTCACACAGTGCACCCTGCCTGGTTGAGCACTGGGTGGAGACTCGGGCAGTGGAACAGAGTAGCTGCGGCTCAGTGACCCAGTGATTGTCGGGCAGAGGCAGTCTGGGACATGTCTTAGGCCGATTTGCCACCAACTTGTAGGGGCTCACAGTGGCGCATTTTCTGTTGCTTCTTTATCCAGGACAGGAAAAATGGAGGCTGTGGCTCTGTGCTCGAGTGATGACATGCTAGTGCAAAGAGTTTATGCTGTACTCTGTTGTGACGCATGTTCAATCGTTTTAGAATTGTGTACCCTCCTCTTTGGCCCTGACATTGGCTGTGTTACTTCTCCGTAAATGCTAAGTGGGAGTCCAGTGGGTGCTCTAATGGGTGCCACCTGACCTCATTTGTCTCTTAGAATGAAATCCAGGAATCAACAAGTTTGTTATAAGAGACCACATTTTATACCACAATTTAGAGGTTCCTTTTCCCAAGCCTGGGCTGCTGCCCATTCCTGTGGATGCCGTAAATGTTTCTATTCGGAAATATAAATCAGGGTTTCCCATATATTAGTATATGGGAAATATAAATATTTATATATGTGTTTATGTAATATAAATATGAATGTAAGGGTTTCCCATAAATTGAGAAATTGGTGATGAAAGCAGCTTTCTACTTTATAGTATTTCAGACTTCCTCCATCACGGGGCTGGTTTGTATCATCCGGCATGGCTTGGGATCTCCTCTGGTTCTGTCATAATTTCTTCTGATACTATTCTTTATGAAAATGTTTGTGGGGATTAGGTAAAAACAACTGTTGAGAGCGAAGTTAATGGATCGCTATGGATAGCGATAATACTAACAGCGGCAGTAGTTACTCCCTGGACGTGCGTTTTTAACCCGGCTGGATAGTGGTTATAGGCAACAGAATGTTCAGACTTACTTTAAACACATACCAGTCAAACCCCAGTGACTGCAGAGCTACCAGGCAGAATAAAATCCACTTTTTACCTTACGGAACAGTAGGAAACGTAATGACAGGACATGCCCGCAGCCAGGAGCCGTGTCTGTGGGAGTGTGTCTGTTATTACAAGAACCCTTGTGTGCCGTCCAGGGTTTGCAGTAGAGAGTTCTTCCCTCGCCGTTCTGCCTGTTTAAATTCTTCTGCTTGGGACATCTGGGTAGCTCAGTGGGTTAAGCCTCTGCCTTTGGATCCGGTCATGGTCCCAGAGTCCAGGGATTGAGCCCTGCATCAGGCTCCCTGCTCAGTGGGGAGCCTGCTTCTCCTTCTCCCTCTGCCTGCTGCTCCCCCTGTGCTTGAACTCTCTCTGTCAAATAAATACATAAATTTCTCTAGAGAAAAAAAAAATACTGCTTGTTAGAGCCTAGATTAGTTTTCCTCTTTGCCTGGAGCCACTCCTGCACCTGGGACTCTGATTTCTCCTTTTTAATTTCCTGCTGCTTCTGTTTCTTCCAAGCCACTGTCCAAGTCTTGCTGGACGTTTCCGTCACCAGTGGGACTTGTGTCCTCTGTGAGGTGTTCAGGTCCTGCAGGACAGTGGTGGTCCCTAGGAGCCCCTTCTCTCACGAGGCTGCACAAGCAGGGGGAGCTTAGTATCTTCCTGTCAGTTTTACTCAGATGTCATTTTAAAGGTGTATGAAGGATTCATCTAGGTTTTTGACAGCAAACATTTGAAAAGAATTAAAGGAAAGTCAACTAATAACACAGACTTTGTATTAAATCATGGCACTAATGAAAATGAAATCCCTTGGGACACTTGAAGGGGTTTTTGAGGATAAATGAATTCATCCCATTTAGAATTTTCCTCCTGAAACACTTGAAAGCCAGGAAAGTGGAAGAAGTGTTTTCTTTATTTTAAAAGCATGCAAGATTTCCAATGAATGGCCTATTAATTTTTAACTTATTAAGGAAATTTAGATTGAGTTTGACTTTTTTAAATGGCAGCAATTGGATGCATTGAATAGACCAAAACTCTCATTATTAGACAACTGCTGGAAAAATACTCATTACAGCTTTATTTCACACCTTAAATAAAGGCTAATTCCCGCCCCCCCACTGTTTTTTAAAGACTTATTTTTATTTGAGAGAGAGCACTCATGTGCGTGTGAACACAAGTGGGGGGAGGGACAGAGGAGGAGGAGAGAGAATCTCAGGCAGACACTGAGCCGAGCAGGGGGCCCGATTCAGGGTTCCGTCCCCGAGCACTGACATCATGACTTGAGACAAGTCAAAGTCAAAAGAATGGCCACTTAACTGATTGAGCCACCCAGGCCCCCGTTTCCTTTTTTTTAAAAACGATTTTATTTATTTATTTGACAGAGATCACAAGTAGGCAGAGAGAGAGAGAGAGAGAGGAGGAAGCAGGCTTCCCCCTGAGAAGAGAGTCTGATGTGGGGTTCGATCCCAGGACCCTGGGATCATGACCTGAGCCGAAGACAGAGGCTTTAACCCACTGAGCCACCCAGACGCGCCCCCCTTTTTAAGATTTATGTACTTAGAGAACACACACACGTGTGTGAGAGCATGCATGTGTGTGCACACAAGTAGGGGTAGGAGGCAGAGGGAAGAACCACAAGCAGACTCCCCATGAGTGCAGACAGAGAGCCGGGCACAGGCTCAATCCTGAAGCAGGAGAGCAGGTTCTTGCCTCACAGAGTAGAACAATGAATCTTACGGACTAAGGAGAGTGAGCAAAGCCAGAGAGTTTTATTAAGGAAGGTTCCTGAAAAAGCTCTCAGGGGTGAGAGGGATCCTGACCGCGCTGCCAGTGAGGGCGTTTGATCTCTGCCATTTTATTGGGACTTTACCAGGAAACTTGCTGGTGGTTAGGTCAGTGGTCTGGAACTCGACATGACTCGTATACATTACGTGAGAGTCTTTGTTTCCTATGACATCTGTGATCTATAGATATGTTTTGCTAGGTCTGGTTAACCTCTGTAGTTAACTTCTCTTTGAGGCTTGCTCATTTATTTACCTATTTATTTATTTTGCATGGTTATTTTCTATTTTCTGTGGTTACACTGTAATTATTAGAAAAAACATTCTAATCCTAGCAGTTGGGACAGGGAGTCTGGTTTTTCTTCCTTATCTCTCTTTTTGTTCTGTCTCAGTGTCTATGTACCTGAAATACCCTCAGAGGGGGTATTCTTTCTCTACCTAAAGTTCCAGCCTTTCCGTATTCAATCCCATGACCCGAGATCATGACCTGAGCTGAAATCGAGTCCCACGCCTGACCGACTGAGCCACACAGGCACCCCTAATTTTTTCTTTTCTTATATTCACTTAGCTTTTGCTTTTAATGAGTTGAGGACATGATATCATTTCCATCCAGATTGTTTGCATTTCCTGCAGGGAATAAACAAAATCTTCTACAGTTTAGAATTTTACTTTCCTATATACTACAAAGTTTAAGCCATATTTCCTTCTTTCCTGGGTTTGTCAATAACCAAATTAAATAATAGACACAGTATGAAACCAGTGAGAGCTTTAGATAAACTGAAAATTAATTATTGTATTTTTACATTTTTAGGTGTTTAGTGTCTTGTGGATTAAAAAAGATCTACTTTAATCGCTGTTAACTGAATTTTTACTTAATGGCTCTGCAAGAAGGATAAAAAGATAATACCCAATTTGGTAAAGGTACAGTGAAAACAGGTCCCTTCATACATTGATTGTGAATATAAATTAGGAAATACAATCTTAGAAAACATTCTCAGATAGACCCCACACTTATATGTGCTCTTACGTGATGTCTTATAATTGCACTTATAAGACATCTCAGCTATAAGCAAAAATGAGGCAGTGTTAGTGAAGTGTTAACCAGTCATTGAATATTTATACCTCGTTTTTTTTGAGAGATAACTTCGTGTGAGACACTGTTTTAAGCATTTTGGGTGTATCATCTTATTGATCTGTCCCAACAACTTAATGATAGATGTGCTATTGTCAAAAAAAACATTTTTTTTTTCTTCTTCTTCTTTTTGACGAGGAACTTGAGGTACAGAGAGATTGTACAACTTGCCGAAGAGGTGGAGCCAGGAATGGAAGCCGGGCTGTTTGACTCCAGCGTCAGGACCACACAGAGATTTTCCTGGGCCAGGGAAACATGTGGAGAGGGTGTGTGCTTGATAGGCATGGTAAAGGATGAAGGGCCCTAGGTTGGGAAAGTATGGAAGGGGCTTTAAAGACAGGGATCAACAAGAAGGGCCCAAAGTGTCCTTGTCCCGTACAGCCCCGTGGTCGGCTTTTGAACCCTCCTTCCCCCGATGCCAGCGGGGGGCATCTGACTTGGGCTGAGCCGGTCAGAAATCCTTGCACTGCTCAGGCCACCTGGTCGGTTCTGGGTTCAACAGGTAGCCCACACGAAGTCAATTAGAACTGATAAGTTTTCATTCTGGAAATTTCACTGGCATTCTTTACAAGGAGATGCTCTCTTTTCACTGGACTGAGAGCTGGGAAGACGTAAGCCTGCGGGCAGACATCCTGCCGCGATTACGGGAAGACCCAACTAGAAAATGAGGATCAGATGGAGAAAAGCAGAGGTAAGAGATGTTGAGAGAGAGAGATCAAGTTCTGATGAAATCTCCTGGATCCAGCTGTGGGTCCCTTTTCCTTCCTCTCCTCTCTTCTCTCCCCTCCTCCTCTGCGCCTCCCCGCCCTCCCCATTATTTGCACCTGAGAGAATTCTAGCATAAGAGGTGAATAGAATAGGTGTAGGAACTATCCAACCTGGGCAGATCCTCCTTCCTGCTCCTGGTTTGAAGGAGGATCTGTTGAATTGCATCAAGAGTACAAAACCGAGTGAGAGCTCTGTTGCCTGGGAGATCTTCTGAGCCTTTCGGGAGAAACCATGAGAAAAGACTTTGATCACTGATGCTCTCTGGAAGGCAGAGCCATGGGACCATGGACCAAGCCACTGTTGGGCTTCTGAGAAATCTGTAAGCTGTGAGACCCATCTGTGATAAGTCCTTTGTCCCTAGGCCCAAAGTGTTGGGTGTAGGGAATGGGAGCACAATACGTATCATGTTTCTATGTTGAACATATTCTTTTTTTTTTTTTTTTGATGCAATAAGGTGATTTTAGTAAGGCCTAGGGACAGGACCCATGGGCAGGAAGAGCTGCTTGTTGTTGAACATATTCTAATAAATGGGCCTCTGCTTTGAGAGCCTGGATGTTAGAGTGATTAATTTGCTTAGTCTCAGAAACTTGAGGGAAGAAATTAGAAACCCTATCAAATGCGTTCATCAAAAACTTATTATCCTGAGATGACCTATTGCATCCTATCATGTACTTTGTAGGAATCAAATCCTAAATGAGTAGTCAACAGTGGAGACAGGATGCTATTATCAGATATGAAATAACATATCTAAGCTTTGCACCTTTTCTAGAGATGTGCAGTTCCCTTACAGCATGTCATAAAATAGATGCCTGCATAAATTGGTCCTGCTAAAGGCCGGTGCCCTTTAGTGAGACTTTCTGAGCCAGGGTCCAAATGAATGTTTGTAAAGGATTCTTTGAGAAGACTTTTTTTTTTTTTTTTTGTATGAAAACATTATTATTAAAGTAAAATGAATACTCTCCTAGTAAATATCTTAATTTCTCTTGATTTATGTTCGCAGTATCCACTCACCTCTGGTTCGGCTTCTGCCAAAATACAGGCCTTAATGGCAGCTGCCTCCTGTGCACTTTCTTACTTTGTTTGTTGTGAAGTTGATAAATGATGCTTGTAAATAAATAGTCATCTCATTTTACTAAAAGGTATATTTAAATTTTTCATTATACATTTAGGAAAACGATCTCGCTTTTGTTTTGAATTCACTTGGCAGTAACCAAGATCTCTAGCTTAAAGGTCAAGGAGTTTATTTTAAAATGCAGCTTCTTTGAACAGTTATTTATAGTAAGATGATACTACCTGATTTTATCTAGTTTTTTTTTTGTTGGAAGATTACATTTCAGCCTAAAGGGTTTATGCAACACATTTTCTTTTCTGGCTCCCGAAGTTGGCTCTGGAAAGATTCTTGCTACATTGTATTAGGCAGAATCCCACACCCTCTCCCACATTTTCTGGTGATGTGCCATTTTCTAAATATGTCCTGCCGGTTCCAAAATGAATATCAATATCTGGAAGCAGTTGGAGAATGTTAATTTAGCTCTCGTGTTAAAGAGTGGCACACAGTTTCCTAGATTGTGTCCTTTTCCCCTGTGGGCTTTTCAGATGATTTACTTTCTTCCCTCAGCCCCCTTTTAAAAAAACATTCAACACCAGTATATTCAGAACCACTGCTATATTGGTTGGCATTTATATCAACTTTTATCTAGAAGCCTGATGTAAATTCTGATCTGTAGAAAGAGTGAGATCGTTCTCCGATGACGGTTTTAATCTTCTGGTTTAAGATATTTTTCACTAATAATTTCTCTCTTAAAAATCTAGTCCTTGGGGTGCCTGGATAGCTCAGTGGGTTAAAGCCTCTGCCTTCAGCTGAGGTCATGATCCCAGGGTCTGGGGATGGAGCCCCACATCGGGCTCTCTGCTCAGCAGGGAGACTGCTTCTCCTCTCTCTCTGCCTGCCTCTCTGCCTACTTGTGATCTCCGTCTGTCAAATAAATGAATAAAATCTTAAAAAAAAAATCTAGTCCTCTTCTAAAATTTCCATTTTTAATCTCTAGGGTTTGGGTATAGGTTACTTGGATGGGTGGCTTTTAAAGTTAATTAATGGTCATCTTGAACAGAGGTTTTTAATCTTTTTTGATTTGGTGGCCTGGCCAGTAAAAGTTTGTTTTTATTTTACTTTTAAAAAGATTTTATTTATTTATTTGAGAGAGAGAGAGTGTTCCCAAGTGCATGAGGTGGGAGGTAGTAGAGGAAGAGAATCTCAAGTGGATTCCATGCTGAGTGAGGAGCCCAATGCCGGGCTCGAGCCCATGACCCTGATCGTGACCTGAGCTGAAACCGGGAGTTGGTCACTCAATTGAATGGGCCACCCTGGTACCCCAGAGGTTTATTTTTACATGACATATACCCACCTCTGTGCAAGAACATATTGTAAATTATGTTATATAAATTAATATAAATAATTTATACTGGTGTCTATTATGTATGTATAAATAGACAAAACCTAGGAATCAAAGGATTTTATGGAAAAAAAAGTCCATTGTTTTCTTCTTGAGCCCAAATGTACCTCACTTTAGAGAACACAGATTTAGAAAGCAAAGGTTATTCATTGCACCTAAATGGTTCTTTTCGAGCTGTAACACTAATCCCACTTTGATATTTTTGAAGAATGTGGCTTTTTGTGAATTTCAGAATCAACATAACTTAAATAGAATTTCTGGTCATGATTAATTGCTATCAATTCTCTATTAAGAGAATGTGGTTACCAGATCACCAGGATAAGATCTTACAATTTTATTATGAAATATTTAAGAAATGCAAAGACTGTAACATATGACAGTCACGCATACTTCTGTCTACCTTTGCCTTCCTCCCGCAGAGGGATCCATTGTTTTGACTTTGCTATTTCTTATTCCTGTGCACTTACAGACCTAGATTTGGGTCCCAAACAAGGAGTTATTGTTTTACATGTTTTAGTATTATGCAAAGCAAACCTACAATGTATAGTATGTATTTGTCTACAACTTTCCCCCACTCTGTACACGTGGATTAAGGGGAGCTCTAGTTTACTTTTTCCCGCAGCTGTATAATATTACAAAGTGTGAAAATGCCACAGTTCCTCTCTCCTTCTCTAAGGGACTTTTGTTTCTTTTTTCTTTTTCTTTTCTTCAATTACAAATCATCCTGGTAGAACTTCTAGTGGAAATCTGTTACGATTTTCCTAGGCTGTACCTAGGATTGGAAGCACTCAATTGCGGGATGTGTGCCTCTTCTCGTCTGTGAGATGCCTCCCCCCCCCCCCCCCCCCCCCCCCCCCGCGTGGGCCCCCCCCCCCCCCCCCCCCCCCAGTGCACGTAGGGGTTCCCCGCCTCAGAGTCCTCGTTTACGCCCGGTATTGTCAGATTATTTAATTTTTGCCGCTCTGGCGGATGTGAAATAATATCTCATTGTAGCTTTAATTTCTCCTTTCATAATATGTTTATTGGCTATTTAGTTTTTATTTTCTGTAAATTGCTTACTTGTATATTTTGCCCGATTTTCTATTTTTTTCCTTGAGTTTTCTCGGCTGCCTTTGCATGCTTGTGCGTGCGCACACACACACACACACACACACACACACTGATTCAGTGACCTTCACTGAAGGTCCGTAAAAAAGTAAAACAGACTTGTCTTTCTTTCCCCGTCTGGCCCTGGTACGGTATCCTATCATATCCCTCTCCTATAGAAAAGTCAGTGCTTCTCCTGCAAGGTGACATTACAGAGTCAGTAAGTAGGCTGTCATTTGGTTGCTCAAAGACATCTTGCAGGCTCAGGACTGTCTGGGAAGATGAGCCAGATCCGAGAGAAATAACGATACGGGCCTTTTGTAAGTCTCACGGTTTGGTTTAGACGTGTGTGTCCTGATCGTGGCGGATCATCCTCTCGTTTCCCTCCTCTTTCAATCCGGTTTCCAATGTTCGGATCCTGCCGACCCTAGAGTTGTGCTGAAAAAAGACCTTATACCTTCAGACACTTAGAAGATCTGTAGCTAGAGAAGCAGAGGCGTTCACGGCAAGAGGCGAGAAAGAGGAGTAGCTTCAAGTAGGGATAACCTGAGTGTGGTCCTGAGAGATGGGCGGCTTCCCCAGCTGATGGGATCTGCGGGTTCTTGGGTTCTCGGATTCCACCTGGATCCATGTGAATCAAAGGATGATTTTAACGGTGAAGCTGGAGAAGGTTTGCTTTTAAATGCAGAATCCCAGTCCAGGTTGACCTGCCTCAGAAAGGACCCCTCCTCCCCTAATCTCTCCAAGTGACTGAAGCCCGAGGGTGGGGGGGGGGGGGAGGCGGGGGGGGGGGGGTGGGGGGGGGGAGGGTGGGTGGGTGGGTGTTGATGTGTGAAATATATCTACAGTTGTCCCCTGCCGAGCCACCAGAGTCTCTCCCAGTGAGAGCTTCATTGTCGTGCAATTAATCCAAACATTCCTCTTGAAAGAAACAAGAGAATGGAGGGGCTCTGAGTAATGTGTGTGTTGATGATCACTAGACCTTGTTGCTAGACGCTCTTTTGTATTATTGCAAGGAAAATAAGTTTTTCAGGAAGACAAGAGAAGGTAATTTTGCAACACGGGTCATTTAGGGAATGGGCTGGGCCTGGACTGGAGAGGCTTCCCTCGTAGGGAAGAGTCCAGGGGAGCATGGGATTTATTAAGAAGAGGAAACCGGAGGTGGGATGAAGGGGGCATCAGGATTTTGCTCAGAAATGAGAACATCTTCCTTTTTTCCTGCTTCTCAGTTGCAATAACTTATATTGCTAAAATCCTGGATCATTTTAACTGCTCAGGTTTAATCTGGACATTTAATGACCATTTCTGACATTGTTTCTATTTAGCAATTTTCTACTGAGTATCATTAGCAGCCCGGGGTTGTACACCCACACAGCAGTCCTTTCCGCGGACTTTAGAGCCTAAGAAGGAATCAGATATTGAAGCCAAACTTAGGCAAAGCATGGGAATGTAAGTAAGGCTCAGTGTCTTCCCATCTCACAGGATTACTGTGAGGATTTACTGGGTCCCAAAAGGCTCAGAGAAAGTTCTCAGTAAAATGTGGCTCCTCCCCGCCTTCTCTCCGCCTACACCCCCCCCCCCTTCCCGTCATCATACTCTGGGAGGTCTGATTCTGATCTGCGGAGGTCAGTACTAAGAGGTTAGTGAGTAGTAGTTGTGGTCAGAGTAGTAGTTGTGGGAGAATTATTTATAAGGTGCAAAGATAGGGAGGAAGTGATTTTCTATGGGAGGAGATATTTGGGGTACTAAGTGAATGGTTTAAAGAACAGGTAGGCACAGTGTTTGTAAATGTTGCAGTTTAAGTTTCAGTAATTTACAACTTGTTGAGGACAAAGGGTAGGCTGGAGTGTCCCTGGAACTGTTTATGGGGGGACCCTAACACAGCTCTGTGAGGCAGCGCTGGCATCTGCTCTTACTCGTTGTGTCCCAGCACGTGGCCCAGGGTTAGCCCGTGACGTGCCACGGGGATGAGCTCAGTGCTAGCCGGAGTTCTAGGCTGAGAAGTCTGAAAAGTAGGGGATTTGGGATTATCAGAGATCATAGGGAAAGAATTCAGGATAATAAAAACAAGGAGTTGAGCGAAATTGGAAAGAGCATTCCTAAAATACTCTATCACCCTCTTCACAGAGCCTCAGTAGCTCCCTCTGCCTCGTTAGCTTGCCTCGTGTCCCTCCCCATATTGGCCTCAAGTCCATTGCTGGCTGGCCGCACTCTGCTGCTTCCTCCACCCATTCAGTAATCCCAAGCCATGACTCTTTCTCCTCTTTCCAGTGGACCCAAACCATGGCTGTCGGTTAAGATCTGCTTCCAACCCCATTTCCCCTTCCTCTCTGCGCAGTTCCTGACACTTTCAACTACTTGGGAACCCCCTTGTCAACTCCAGTAGGATTTTGTTCGCTTGCTTTGGAAGTTCCCCAAGGGCTAGGGAATCTTACGATTTTCTGTTCTTACCAGTTCTGTTTCTTTCTTCTTCCTTTCTTTCTTCCTTCCTTCCTTTCTTTCTTTCTTTTTAAATATTTTTATTTATTTATTTATTATTAATTTGATACAGAGAGAAAGATCACAAGCAGGCAGAGAGGCAGGCAGACCAAGAGGGGAAGCATGCTTCTCGCTGAGCAGAGAGCCTGACGCGGGGCTCGATCCCAGGACCCTGAGATCATGACCTGAGTGGAAGGCAGAGGCTTAACACACTGAGCCACCCAGGTGCCCTCACCAGTTCTGTTTCTTGCAAGTGGTAGTTTCTTGCTAGCTAAACTCCAACTGTCTGAGCGCAGGAGCAGAATAGATTTAGATTTTTGGAGAGGGGACTATTTGGAGCAAAATCACAGAGGGGTAAATACTTTCCTTGTGGCTCATCTCAGGCTTCCAACTTGAAGTCTCCGAGGTTTGGGAAGAGATGCACACCGTCAGATCCTGAGCCAGAGAGAGCCAGCTCCAGCGCACCATTTAAAGGGATCCCCCACTTCCCAACTCGTTATGCAATCTCTGGAACCAGTTATTAATAGATTTAAATAAGATGCTTTCCTTTCTAACTCATGCATGAGACAGGGTGGTCATTTGTCCTTGATCATTGGATTCTTCTGTTCGTGGGTGCGGTGAAGAGAATTCTTCAGCTTTAGACTAATTTTCTAGTTTCTAAAAAAAAAATATTTTTACAGGCTTCTATGTTAGAGCGACAATCAAGAGGTTGTGGGATTGGATCTGAGCAAAGTTTTATAGCTCTTTGTTTGGACAGCCTGTGAAAGTAATTCTTTGAAAGACTAAGTGCATAGCAGATGTTCAATAAATATTGGCCAGATGATTGATCTAAGGAAAGAGTCAAGGAAGAGGAATAATTTCTTTGTATATCCAGTGGAATTGTACAACAGATTGTAAAAGTAACATAAAACAAGAAACCACATGGCTTCATGTTTATCTAATGTCCTCTTGGATCAGTGGTCACGAGGGTGGCCAAGGATTTGCCTGGCACAGTCAGGAAGCAGGAGTTCATTTGAGCTTAGTGTAAGTACAGGCATTTATAGAGAAAATGTACTAATTCTTATCTTGGATAAGTAACAGATAAGGCAGTTTTTGTAAAGTAAAATTAGGTTTAGAAGCAATAGAAGAATGGGTGAATTCAAGAGCACCTAAAAGGAATGGTAAAAGTTGGGTCCATTGTTTTCCTGGGCACATGATTTTTTTTTTAATCTGTTTTCTTCTTTGGGGAGACTAAAGACACTGAACCCAGCATTATCCTGCTTATTTGAATTGGATTTCCTAATTGAAACTAACTACTGCTGCACGGATCATCTAGGTAAGAAAGTTAAAGCCTGTTCCCTTTAATAAACACTGCTGAATTTGGAAGACTGGCTTAGCCAAAATCTTATTTTATAACTCGAGATTCTAAAAAGCAATAGAAAATCGACCCCTTAGCATTTCCCAAAATATTCCAATCCATCTGCTTGAAAAAATTACTGCCAGCTACTTTAATTTGTTCAAAAGAAGGAAAACACATTGACTCTTAAAGCTGTGTGCTGGGTTTTTCAACCTCCATTGAAGTGTATTTAGAACCGACCAGCAGAAGGGTGTAGGATTACCCGCAGCTCCCTGCAGCACCTTTCTCTTGTTCAAGCAAATGTTGTACAAACTTGAAATCTTACCCTCTTTGGAGGTTTATCATCCTCTTTCCTAACATGCTCATTAAAACAAAACAAAACCCGTCAGGGCCCTAACCTTTTGCCCCCCCTTGTATTTTTATGGATTTGAGCAAAACCAATGAAATAATTATAGGCTGAGTGTTTGCCTCTTGCCTGTAAAACCCTGGGACCTATAAATCAGGTTTTTCTTTGACTTTTTTATATTCTTGATTGTTTGGTAGTTTTGTAATGGAAAGAGGATTGAATATCTGAGTTAGTCATCAAAAACCTGTCATCTGATAGGATATTTCTGAAGGAATTAAGGTCTTCATGGTTAGTAAAACGAAACAACAAAATCACTGATGGTACTTAGGTTGTAGTTCTAATTCCCACTATTTAGGCCTGCATCCATGTTAAATTTTTTTTTTCCCTACGTAATTGTATGCAGTTTTTCAGATGGGAATTCTGGGGATGTTTAAAGGCCCTGCTTGAGCGAGATAAGGCAGTAACAGCTGGTGGTAATGTGGCAACGTAGACTTTCTCAGGTGCCGTTTTCTTCATGTTCATACTGAAAGATCCATAATGAAATTGGAAGCAATAGAGATGACAGGCGCCCCCAGCATGGGTCACAGTTTTACAGCAGTCCTCTTCAAAAGTGCTGGTAAAAGAGAGTCTCCCCAGAAAGCTTGGATATGGATTTAAAAGTAAAATAAAAGGACCTGACTCAAATCAAGAGTGGTCTTGGAAGTGGTCTCACTTTGTGATGTAAAAATATTACATGATCGAGTTTAAAGCACTGACAAAAGTGGGGCGCCTGGGTAGCTCAGTGGGTTAAAGCCTCTGCCTTCAGCTGAGGTCATGATCCCAGGGTCCTGGGATTGAGCCCCACATCGGGCTCTCTGCTTCGTGGGGAGCCTGCTTCCTCCTCTCTCTCTCTGCCTGCCTCTCTGCCTACTTGTGATCTCTGTCAAATAAATAAAATATTTTAAAAAATTTAAAAAAATTTAAAAAAATCTTAAAACACACAAACAAAAAGCACCGATGAAAGAACTAGCTGTCTCTCTGCGGTGAGTACTGTTGTAATCATAACGCAGACTGATACCCGTCCATAGTAGTATTCTGAAGACGTACAGCCCCATAGTTTGAACTTTATTTTCTATTAAAATCTCCACTTTGTAGTTGCATTTTTTTCCCCCAGAGTGGTAGTGGTGGTGTGTGCGGGTCGTGGTGTGTAGTCTGACCTGCACGATGAATCTGCTTGGGTCTGTTTCATTCTTTTCATCAGCCCTGGAGGCCCTCAGGCCATGTCTCTTACTTGTGCGGGAACTCATCTCTCAGTGACTCCGCCGACAGCCACCACTGGTGGAATGAACACCTCTTACCGTCACCAGTGCTGCTCTTCTTTCGTGCCGCTCTCCGAGATAGGGGAGACCCCCCTTCTAGACCCACAGGGCTGTCGGTCCTCTCACTGGCGATCACACGTGACGAGAGAACCAGGTTCTCACAAACCCTCTGACTGATGCTACTTAGCAGCTAACTTCTAGCAGGACTCAGAAGTCCTGGTATTCGTGCCATCGGGGCACGGGCCAATTTGCAGTTTCTTTCGATGCTCGTGTGAGTGGGGGGCAGCTCTCTCTCTGTCTCTGTGGAAGTCTGCTAGGAACAGGGGGCAGTGAGCAGGTGACGGCTGGTTTCCCTCCTCTGGAGCTCTCGCCCTTGGTTTACTGGCATAGGCCACTCCTTTGAGGCTTTCTCTGACATGGTATTTTCTAGTCTTTTTTGTTTGCTCGCCACTGGGTCTCCTTAGGTGATGCATTTCTAACGTTGAAATAAAAGAATACAGTTGTTTTGTCCTGATGGATGTCCAGTAATACTCGGGACTGTTAAGCACGATGAAAGATCATTTCACTTTTTCTGTGTGTGTGTGTGTGTGTCTTTGTTTTAGTGGTGGGGGTGGTGGTGGATAGGGGTTGCTTCATCGATTTTTAAGTTTATCATTTACTAAAAAATTTAAAACTGTCTGCTTTATAAATAAATAGCCTTAATGGAGGACCTATCGATAAAAAAGGAACCTGTTTTGGTTATATTTCTGGGAAGCAGTGATTATATTAAGTTTTAAGATTCTATTCAGCTAAGACCCGATTAAAGCAAAACCAGGAATTGGCCATCTGGAAAATACTATTAATGGATCCCAAACTGTCGTTGTCACTTGAGTCATGTAATAGAATTTGCACTGGAGAAAAATATGGTGGGTTGAGTAGAATCCAAAGTCTATGAAAACGTCTTCTCTTTCTAATTCTATTCGTTCTTTGGGCCAATTTATTTTGCATGTCATTCCCAATTAACCATAATTCCTCTATCACTTATGTACATAATTTAACATTTAGTTTTTGTCGTCCATGCTGCTTGTTGTTTGATGATGCTGTCTCCCCAAGTGGACTGTAAGCTTCTGAGGAACATGAACCAAGTCTTTCCTTTTTCTCTATATTCTGCAGTGACTAACATGGTTCTGGACATAAGATAAAGGGTTAATGAATATCTAGTACTATGTAATGTGGGGAATGATTTTTGGGTCAGTGTGTTTACCTTCTTGTTATTTTTATCATCTGGTTTCATAGTTTCTGCTCTGGAGCTTTTTGGAGCCTTATTTCATTTGCTTCGGCACCTAGCAATACCCAGTCACAAATTTTCACCTATTGGTGGAATGTGACGTTTTAAGCCTTATAAGATCTTTTACTCTGAGAGATTGGGAAACTCAAGTGTATAATATAATGGAACAGATGGCGGAGGAAAGGGAGACAGTTCCCAGTATATTCGACTGTAGTGGATTTCGAGAATTGTGGATACTATCCTTTTGATTCTTTGGGTCAAACATCATATATTTTATTGATAAACACTTTGGCATGTTTTGGCATCTTTCCCAAGTATGGAATGCTTCTGTACTTGGCCTTTTCAGGTGTTATGGTAGTAGAGCTTTATACATTTTTTAAAAAGTTATTATTTATTTGTCAGAGAGATACAGAGAGAGAGAGAGAGAGAGAGAGAGCAAGAGCGCACAAGCAAGGAGAGCTGCAGGCAGAGCAGACAGAGGGAGAAGCAGGCTCCCAGCTGAGCAAGGAGCCCAATGTGGGGCTCGATCCCGGGACCCCAGGATCATGATGTGAGCCAAAGGCAGACACTTAATTGACTGAGCCACCGAGGCATTCCAGTGGTAGAGGTTTTAAAAGTTTGTTGTGAGGGAAAGGAAAACAAAAGTGGGAAACATGATTGTTCTGATTTCTTTTTAAGATTTTATTTATTTATTTGACAGAAATCACAAGTAGGCAGAGAGGGGGAGAAACAGGCTCCCCGCCGAGCAGAGAGCCCGATGCGGGGCTTGATCCCAGGACCCTGAGATCATGACCTGAGCCAAAGGCAGAGGTTTAACCCTCTGAGCCACCCAGGCACCCTGATTGTTCTGATTTGTAAATGAATCATACGGACTTATAAAATTTGTGGAGCTGGGAAGTGTCTCAGAGATGATACTGTCCTGTTCTTTCATTTTTATAGGTGAGAAACTCAAGGATTTGTGTGGTCAAGTAGGAGACGTAAGGTTAATAGTTAATAAAAGTCAAGACTAGAACAATATTGTGAGTAGCTTGAGATAATCAATTTATATTATTTCTCAGTTCTCTGGCCCAGTTTGTACAAAATATTATTCTGTAGATAGATACCTGAGAAACCCACACATTATGAAAAAGTATACATTTTAAAAAATGTTTTATTTATTTATTTGACAGGCAGAGATCACAAGTAGGCAGAGAGGCAGGCAGAGAGAGAGGAAGGGAAGCAGGCTCCCCGCTGAGCAGAGAGCCCAATGTGGGCCTCAATCCCAGGACCCTGGAATCATGACCTGAGTGGAAGGCAGACGCTTAACAACTGAGCCACCCAGGCACCCCTAAAGTATACATTTTTTAAGAAGAAAGTTTTTCAAAAGGTTTTTTTGTGTGTATGCATGTATATTGAAGTATTCTGCAAAATAACCTCACATGGAATATAGTTGAGAGGGAAAATACCATGTAGTTGGGGGGGAGGCATCTATTTGAGGAATCTAGGTCATAATCTAAGTCTGTTAATTATAAACTGTATGACCTTGCAATAAAAATCATACAGTCCTCAGAAAGTCAGTTGGTATTGGGGCACCTCATGGCTCAGTCAGTTAAGCATCCCAATCTTGGTTTCAGCTCAGGTCATCATCTCAAGGTCATGAGATTGAGCCCCGTGTTGAGCTCTGTGCTGAGCATGGAGGCTGCTTAGGATTCTCTCCCTGCCTCTCCCTCTGCCCCGTGTGTGTGTGCGCGCACTCACGTCTCTCTCCCTCTCTCAAAAAAAAAAAAAAAAAAAAAAAAGTCAGTTGGTGTAATCATTCAGAAATTAAAGAATTAGGCTAGAATCTCTCTGGGAGCCCTTTTAGTTGTAAAATTCTGTACAAAAATGAAGCAGTGGTCAGCATTTGGAACTTGACATGATCAAAACTTTATGAAATCAGAATGGAGACTGATGTATCTCGTGTCTCACCAAACATGTCAGCGGCTCAACATTTAGAATTTCATTTCTGGATTCCAGACTCTATCTATGCATTGGGCTCTATCAGTGTTCTTCCAGGTAATTTCTATTTCTTAGGCTTCATTTGAATATTTCTTCTTTGTTTGGAGCTTGTCCTAGGAATATGAATAATGGGAGGAGATACATATAACCTATAAACTTATTACTTAGGAATCATTTGGCTCTTCCAGGTGAATAGTCCATAAGTGTCTTAGATGTATTGATATATTAAAGAATGAGGGAAATTAGGTTGTTTAAACTTGAAGCAATTTTTTTTTTTAAGATTTTATTTATTTGAAACAGAGATCACAAGGAGGCAGAGAGACAGGCAGAGAGAGAGAAGAGGAAGCAGGCTCCCTGCCAAGCAGAGAGCCCGATGCGGAGCTCGATCCCAGGATCCTGGGATCATGACCTGGGCCGAAGGCAGAGGCTTTAACCCACTGAGCCACCCAGGTGCCCTGAAGCATTTTTTTTTTTTTTTTTTATTTTTGTAAAGTGTTATAACTGCGCTAGGGATTAATTTTGTTGAATTAGTGTGTTTTGCCTGGTAAGCTTCCTTTATTTTATGTTCTGTGGAAAGTAGATCCGGGGTCTCTTAGTTATGCTCACTCTTATTCAAGGAGAGTGTCCCAGGAGGGCAAACAAAAAGCCATCTGGTTGTACTTAGTGTCATTTGACCTTGTCCTGAGTGGTGGGATTTGCTGATTTGGGGGAACTCAAGGGGTCCATCTTCCACCAGCTGAAGCTCAAACTCTCGAGTAGTTCTGGTAGCCTTAAAATTCCCGCTGCCTTTCTGTCGAGGCCGGCTGGTCAGCAGTGACTCCCAAAGAGCCGTTTGCAGTCTGTTTATAGGGTACTTTTAGTAGGTTCTGTGTGGCAGAGGCAATGCGCAGCCCGGGGGGTGGCAATATTTTCCTTGTTGGGGGAAGGTGAATGGGTGGTAGGAGATGATACGCGTAGGATGAACTCTGAGCATCCGGTCTGGCACATTTTAAGTGCAAGATAAATGTGTTATTATCTCTGCTTTATAATTTTATCTCTAGGTAGGCAGTCAACAAGCAGACTTATGTATTTGTTAAGACTTGCAAAAGATCTTCCAGAATATTTTACTTATTGTACAGTTTTAGCACAGTGTCCGTTCTTTTGTTTAATTTTTTTGAAAAGAAGCTAACTTGTTCTGTGGCTTGAGTAGCCTTCATTTTGGGGATTAGCAATGAGGGCCTTAATATGTACTGACGGCTTTTGTATCTAGAAATAATCCAGGCACTTTTTCAGAGTGTGGGAGTAAGGGGGGGTGAATTGTGAGAAATGGAATCATTCTTTTGAAATTTATGTGCTGTTTTTGGATGAAAACACAAGGAGTAAAAATACTAGATCAAATTGTAGCATTTAACATCAAAGGGCTTTATATTTTTGGCTCCAAGTGGTGGGTTAAAATTTTTCTGTTATTTGTCAGATATATTTTTTTAACAGGAATAATTGATTTTGAATCATTGGACAAACTGTTATTGCCTTTTAAATTTCTTTTTTTCAGTAATTTAAGTAATATAATAATTTTAATTTTGTACGTCACATTCTTAGTGTTATATATTATCATGGTCTTTACTGAAGGTGTGTGCAAATTTACTTAATAAAAATCATTTTAATTTAAAATGTCAAAGAAGACTTTTCCCCCAAAAGAATGCTGCAATTTAGAAACAACGCAAAATTTATATTTAAAGCAACTTTATAGGAAAATGTATTTAAAAAGTTGCTATCACATTTTTAAATTTTGAATTTTGAAATTTTTACAAAAGCTTCTGTTACCATAAGGTCGTGAATGAGATAAAGATATTTGTGACCACTAATTTTACTCGTTTGTTTTAGAAATTCTAACCGATGCAATTATCCTGGAAAAACAAATCAGGAAGATGCAGAAATCATCATTATTTGTAAAGGATATGGTTTACTACTTAAAAAAAAGGCCAAGGAAATGAATAGTTTATAAAAATTAAATAAGGAGTCCTATGTTTAATCCCAGTAAGAATTAGGCAGATAAAGTTTAAATAAAAATGAGATTTGGTTTTGCCTCTCAGGTGGGCACTATCTAACATCATAAGAGCCAATTTTTACTAGTTCTAGAACCTGTTCCCTTAGCCAGTAACCTGCCTCTGAAGACTGATAACATCCAGGGTTGGCGAAGGCATGGAGAGCAGAGCAGCTCTGTCCCCCGCACTGTACGTGTGAGGAATGTTCTCCGCAGCTTCTCTCCAAAAGGCGCTCTGGTCACCCTTGTCAACAACTTAACGACCCAGCCATTCTTCTTCTCAGAATTTATCCTAAGGAAATAGTCAGGCAGATGTGCAGTAATGAAAGCATGAGGATATGTTTACAACACAATTTATAGCAATATTTACACGCCCATCTTGAGGGCATTGTTAGATTACACTGGTCCCTCTGATGGAACGCTATATGACTGTTAAAAGGGATGGAGTAGTGCTATGTTTATGAATAACAATGCCCACATTATATTTTGTGTGAAAAAGAGCAGGTTACAGAACAGTTTGTGCTCTGTAGTATGATCTCATCTCATCTGTACATTTAAATAGCTGTGCGTGTATTTATAGAGCAAACTGCAGTGGGCTGGGAACTGTGCACTGACGTTACGGATGATAGCTTTTCTCATCTGTGAAATGTTGTGATGGGCAGATACTATTTTTATAGTTGGGGAGAGAAGCCCTAAGAACTATTTTTCTTTGTCCCTCAACTCTTTGCTTGTGATAAAATTAGGTTGGCAAGTTTGATCCTTGGTTTCATGCTTTCTGAATGTGAGCCATGTCACAATTTTGTTTTTGAAGTTTCAGTTTCCAGTTCTTTATTCTGGACACCAGAGCTGCTGCGGAGCCCTGGGCGCGCCGTCATTAGCTGGGGCTCACGAGCTTTGCAAATGCTCTGAACTGTGGAGCCCACCCCAGCTGGCTGGGGCCTCCAGGTTTAAGCTTGATTTTCCATAATACAATTTACATAAAAATAGAACTCAAAGTAACGGAATATAAGCTATCTTTGAACCTTATAGCGGGTGATATTTTAAAGCTGGACTTCACATCAACAAATGTCATTAATAATGAGGAAGTTTCTGTCAGCGCGGATTTTTCTTTCAGGATCATATATGCAGATCCTGACTGGAATGTTCCTTTCTTCTTCAGCCTTAGTTTGTTGTGAAAACCTCCCAAGACTTGTGCTTCATTGCACACCCCTACCCTGTGTTTGGCTTTGGCTGGTATTAGAGCACTTGGGGCAGTTTATTTTTTATTTAGATTTTGAGCTCATGGGTTTAAAACTAATCTTGTTGGCTGGATTCTTTCAAAGTCCTCCGTAGAAGTAATGGCCTGATAAATTTTAGCATCACTTAAATCAGAGGCCCTAAACCTCTGTGATGTAGAAGAAGGGTTATAGCTAGTTTTTTTCGAACCCCCAGTCCTCAGTGATAAAATACGTTCAATTCACAAAAGTCTGTTTTCTTAGAAAAGAACAGTGGCTACCCCCTTCTCTCTTGTGTGAGTGGGTGAATTTACTTGCATGGTTTTTGAAGGCAGAATGAATACATATAAAGGTCTTGCTGAGTTCCCTAAACATATTATGTAAACATAACTAATTACTATTAAAAGCAAATTTACCAGATAATAAGGTTGTTTTCATTAGAGGCCACAATTTCATCATGGATTCTTGATGGTCCTTGTGGATGGGGCATCGTCTTAGTATTGATTTTCTGGGCTTCTAGGATTATCTCATTGGACAGTGGCCCACTGATTAGCCCTGCTCTAAAAATACACCAGGCTATTTTATGAGGCCCTTGTTTTTTCCTTAAAGCTTTGGGGTCAGTCCCTCATTTGGCTCTGCATAGGCAAGGCCCAGAATTGTTTTCTAGTCAACATGTTGCCCAGAACTTAGCCCTCCACCTAGCCGCCATGCAGGAGAAGAGTGGCCTTTAGGTAGGCACATTGTCTGGTCAGCCTCCTTCATGCTGATAAAAGAATGAGACCCCTCCCAGAGGCTTTGCCCTTAGTCACTTGTGTCATTCAAGGTTTTTATTAGTGGACATTATCTTGAACTTTCCATTAGCCACATTCTTATGGAAAACTCATTTGTAAGAAATTACATTCACCAAGAATTGCTTAAAAAATATGAAGTCGAGTTATTGCTCTAAGCTCTAAAATTTAAGTTTAAATTTTATCCTTGAGTTTAACTAGAGGCTAGCTACTAGACAGTCCCATTCTGGGAGCAATATATTGTGAGCCACTCATGTTAGTTAATGCTTTTAGGAGCCATCTTGAAGAATAGGTAAGAGTGATTTGAAATATATTCTATTTAACTACTCTGGAGAACAGTATGGAGGTTCCTCCGAAAGTTAGAAATAGAACTGCTCTATGACCCAGCAATTGAACTACTAGGTGTTTACCCAAAAGGTACAAAAATACAGTTTCAAAGGGGCACCTGTACCGTGACGTTTACAGCAGCATTATCAACAATGGCCAAGCTATGAGAGAGTCCAAATGTCCATCAACCAAAGAATGGATAAAGTTGTGGTGTGTACACCCACCCACCCCCACACACACACATACACATCATGTAATATTACTTAGCCATCAAAAGAATGAAATTTTGCCATTTGCAATAACACAGATGGAGCTAGAGTATAGTATGCCAAGTGAAATAAGTCATTCAGAGAAAGGAAAATACCATATGATTTTAGATGGGAGGGAAGAGGGTGGGGGATGGGCTGGGTGGGGGATGGGATTGAAGAGGGCACTTACTGTGATGAGCACTGGGGATTGTGTGTAAGCCACAAATCACTGATATCTATTCCAGAAACCAATATCGCGCTGTATGTTAATGAAGCAAAATTTAAATAAACAAAACCAAGAACACCTATTTTATTTAACTCGATATACCTGGAACACTATCATTTCAGTATGTAATCAACATAAAATGTATTAATGGGATATTTTACTTTTCTTTGGAGGTACCAAGTCTTTAAAATCTGGTGTGTATTTGACACTTATAGCATTTCGTAGTTTGGACTGGCCGCATTTCTGATGCTCAGTAGCCACCACATGTGGCTGGTGGTTCTTGTGGTAACACATTGTAGACCATTGTAGAGTTATGTGTGAATGTGCCTCGACTGGAGCAGTTTGTGTTAAGCTTGTGATGTGTCACCAAAATGGTAATACAAGAATACTGTCGTAGTTGATGGAGGTATAAGAGTGCACATTAGTACTTCATTTATCATGAGGACTAATAGGAGAATATTCTCTCGGGTTTCATCACCAGGAAAACATTCTTATTTATATTATGGATACAGGGCTGATCCTGTGACTCTTGTAACTTTTTGGCTGGGATACTAGAACGTTCAGAGACAAATTAATGGTCTATTTCTAGTACCTGAGCAGTGCTGAATGGTGTGAGTTTTGCGTATAAACTTTACCCCTGGCTTGCTTCCCCTTACTTTTTCCTCTTGCTTCTTTTCAGCTTATGGAATGTCATGTGCCAACACGTCATGCAATTTTTGTTTTCGAATAAAGATGGGGATAAATAAAGTCTTGTGTTATTTAAATTTTTATTAAGTTTAAATAATTATGTCAGTCTAAATTCTATAGAAAATAGAATTGATTGTGCTTTGTGGTCCTGACATGGCAGACCTTTTAGAAGATCATAAACTTTGAGTCTTTGGCTTGACTATACAGCTTTGAGCTTCAGGGCACATCAGCTCTGCCGTATTCATAGGAGGGTTGTTCTATGTATAATAGCTCAGAGTTGCAAATTTCGCATGTGAGTGAGATGGTAACTTTAACAAATGTCTTCATTTCTTCATTTCTTAATGAAAATTAAGAATTTGAAGACTTCACATAAATCTGAAGTTTGAACTTACGCATTTCAATTTGGTATGCTAAAAGTACTGAATTAATGTAACAACCCCCCCCCCTTTTTTTTTTTACAATATTGTAATCTCAGTTCAGAATTTAACTGAAAATACAAAACCAAAATGATTTCTATATAGTAAATTGAACTGTAAAGGTAATTTGTGTGGGATTCTGAATACACAAGATAAAGTGTTTTTATTCCTCCTTAAAAAAATAGAACTGAAAAAATTTTACAAAGGCTGAAATCTCTCAGTTGCCTTTTGGTTCTTTTGAAATGTGGTTTAAAAAACTTGGATGTGCTTAGGAAGATAGTATCTACATTATTTGGTCTAACATGGGACTACATAGGGACACTCACTCACTCACTGGGAATTTCTTATGTTAGCAGTTCTCAGATTTCAGCATTAACAACATTAACTGGAGAGTATGTTAAAAATCTGATGTATGGGCCCCACCCCATAGGTAGGTTAGGATTAGTAGATTTGGGTTGATGGTCTAGAAAATGATAGTTTAACACATTCTCTTGCTTGTCATATTCCTGGTAGCTGCTTTTCCCATCTTTCTTTTCCTAACCCAAATATCCCAGGAAAAAAAAAATGCTTTGCATACCTAATCGCCACAGTCTTTTTCCGTTGGGCTTGTCCCCAGCCCCAGGCTTTTTGAGATATAACTGACATATACATATAACATTGTGTACGTAAGGTGTAAAACACGATTACCACTGTAGTTTTGTTTTACATTATTTTTTAAAGATTTTATTTATTTGACAGAGAGAGAGGAGGGAGAGCACAAGCAGGGGGAGGGGCAGGCAGACAGGGAGTAAGAGGGAGGAAGCAGGCTCCGCGCCGAGCAGAGAGCCCTGTGGCACAGATGGGGTGGTGGGATGGATGGGCTCCACCCCAGGACTCTGGCGTCATGACCTAAGCCAAAGGTGGACACTCAGCCGACCGAGCCACTCAGGCGCCCCTACCACTAATTTTAGCGAATACTTCTGTCACATCACATCATTACCATTTCTTTTCTGTGGTGAGAGCACTTAAGATCTATTCCCGTAGCAAATTTAAGTATATAATGCAGCATTATTAACTATAATCGCCACTGGATCCCTAGAACTTGTTCATCTTGTGACTGGAAGTTTGTATATTTTGATCTCCCCGTTCCTGCCTGCCCGCTCTCCCCAGCCCTCACACCCCAGGCTTTTTCTTGTCTCTCTTCCCTCGCCCCTCCCTGGCTGACACCATGGTTTGTGGGGCAAGTCACATTCTTTGGAGGTTTCAGTTTTGCCTCCCAGCTTCACCTATCATGCAGGTCTTACACAAAGCCCGTGTATTGTCTAGGATTCTTGAAGTCTGTGGCAAAAACCCAGCCCGACTTGCCTAACCACAAAGAGAAGAGTGTCAGAAGAGCCTGGGAGTGGGCCTTGGGTTGGACACTCTGGATTGAGGCTGGAGGAGTCTATAAACGTCTCTCTGGTTCTCCGCCTGGCTGACCACCAAAGTGCTCACACTGCCAGAAGGCGCACGGGGAACACTTTCCTCTTTAAGGAGAAGAGGAGGAGAAAAGTGCCACATTCAGAATCTCTTCTCTTATCCCATTTACTCATGTATCAGGGCAGAAGGGCTTCTTACTATTACAAAGAGTGGGTTTTTGGTTTAGTCTGGGATCCTTCTTTAAAAAAAAAAGATTGCAGGGGCACTTGGCTGGGCTCAGTCTGAAAAGTATGCAGCTCTTGATCTCGGGGCCAAGAGTTTAGCCCCATATTGGGCATAGAGACTACTTAAATAGATAAATAAATAAACTTAAAAAAATGGCATGGGGCACCTGGGTGGCTCAGTGGGTTAAACTTAAAAAAATAGATAAATAAATAAACTTAAAAAAATGGCATGGGGGCACCTGGGTGGCTCAGTGGGTTAAGCCTCTGCCTTCAGCTCAGGTCATGATCTCAGGGTCCTGGGATCAAGTCCCACATCAGGCTCTCTGCTCAGCAGGGACTCTGCTTCCTCCCCCACCCCTCTGCCTGCCTCTCTGCCTACTTGTGATCTCTCTGTGTCAAATAAATAAATAAAATATTTTTTAAAAATGGCATGAAAGCGATAATGGATAAGTGCATAGTGTTTTGAGATATTTCCCTAATTACAACCAATAATTGATTTTCATTTTAATGAGATTTTCACTTGTTTGAAACGATTATTTAAGACTGTGGTATCTTCCTAAATTTAATAATGCAGGATTCTAAGCAAAAATAAGAATTTAATTTCATTTATAAACTGAGTGGATTCCTTTCTTTGAATAGATTTTAATCTATTAACTAAAATGCTGCGTCTTGTATATTGAATTTGGGGGCAGGAATCCAATTTCTTTAAATTTAATAAGTTAAACTAATCTGACTCATGGAAACAAATGAAATTTTTTCAGTATCTTTAGAGAGAAATTGGCAGTTTTTCTTATGTGACTTTATCTGATGCACAACCCAACTAAAATAGTTCTGTCATTATTTTGTAAGAATTGTCTGTTTTCTAGAAATCACTGCACGAGACGTCAAACCTTGTTTCATCGTATATTCTCGTTTGTTCTACTTGCAGTAATAACTGGGCGTCTGCCTCTACGCCGGACATCCAGCAAGACTAGCGGGAAAGGGATAGAGAAGAGCAAATTGCTTTGTGTGAGGCTGTGGTTCTGGACAGCCGGAGAGCCGGCAGGGCACCCCAAGGATTAGTGTGTGCATCAGTGCTCCTGGCCGGGAGGAAGCCAGTACTTTAGGCAGCATCCCACTTGGAATAACTAATTTCCTTCTTCTTCCTCTTCAGAGGAAGAGGCCCTGTGCTGGCTTTGCGGTGCCTCCAGTGCCAGGGAATTGAGCCTTGAGAACAGGAGCTGGTATGGGAGGCCGAGTTCCATCTTCTAGCTTACCGTAGGCTTTCACCTGCTTGAACCAGGAACCCTCTAATTATGTATTCATGGTCCTTTAAAGAAATGGGTGGGTGAGAAGAGAAAGGCAAAGGGTGGGACTTGTCCCGAGTCCTACTCTGGGAGGGCTCCCGTGGGCGAAGCTGCTGTCTGGCATCTGGGTCAGCCCCACACTTCACAGAGTTGTCAGAGTCCGTGGAGACTGCCTTAACGGAGGGAGATTCCCACTTCTCAACAGCAATATGGGCTTACAAAGTTGACTTGTAATTAACCTGGGGCTCATAACAAGTAAAAAGTAATGACTTTCTGTGCCTGCAAAGCTTATAGTAGGTGGACCAAAAGTGAGGTCCAGAAAGAAGACTTGGGGGAAAGCAGGGCAGTTCAGGCCACTCAGAAGTTCTGCTTTGGCGGTGAGAGGCTACTTGGCACCTGCGTTAGGGCACTGACTTTAAACCCTGTACCTAGATGATATTATCTCCCCACCCCACAGTTTTGTGGGTAACCCTAGGTACCACATGATATGGCTCAGGTATAGAAACCCCAGGAAGCTGCGGTATACGGGCAGAGAAGCAGGCTTTAAGGACCTGCGTGTGGATCTCAGCTGGGTCACCCGCTCACTTGGTGCTCTCATCTGGAAATCAGATCTAGAAGTAATCGCTCCAGCATGGGGTAGCTGTGGAGATAACCCGAGGGTGAGAGTGGGCCAGAGGGTAGAGAGGAGATAACAGGAAGGCAGGCCTTTTAAAGTATTTTTTTTTAATTAAAGATTTTATTTATTTATTTGACAGACAGAGATCCCAAGTAGGCAGAGAGGCAGGCAGAGAGAGAGAGGAGGAAGCAGGCTCCCTGCCGAGCAGAGAGCCCGATGCAGGGCTTGATCCCAGGACCCTGAGACCATGACCTGAGCCGAAGGCAGAGGCTTAACCCACTGAGCCACCCAGGTGCCCCAGGAAACGAAGTTTTATAGTAAATAGGGGGGAAACCTGTTTGACCTGGACAAGGAAAATTTCAGATTATGGGTATCAGTTTACCTTACATACAGGAAAGTTTAGATTAGAATCACAAATATAGCCCAATTATTAGAAGGAAAAAAGAATAAAGGAAGGTGTTGAAATTTCTCAAGAGTTGAAAGGAGTTGAAAGGAGTTAATTTTTTCAAGAGAATTGTACAATAGCACCGTGTCATGTTTGTCTTTCTTGCCACAGTCATGAAAGCCTTATTACAGAAACTGTGCCGGGGCTCGGTCGACCCTCCCACAGCCCGTATTTAATCCTGTGACATTCAAATTGCCTCTCATTTTCTTCCTCCTTCGCTTGTCAACTGTTCTAACTCTACCAGGCCCTTATTCATCCGTGGTTTCGCATGTGATTCAAGAAGTGATTCAAAATCTCTTTCATTGACTCTTATGAATTCTTGAATGTTCGTGCAGTTTCTCTTCTCCCTCAGTTTATTCTTGGAACGGCTGAGGCTCTGTGAATGACTGACAGATGTGACTGGCAGAGATCAGCTGTCGCTGCACGGAAGCAGTGGTTGAATGGGGGGGGATTAAGCTTGAAGTCTGCAGTTCCTTGTTTGGTGATATGTTTTGCTTTCTTCCTCTGCTTCCTAACAGAGTGCAGCTGGATAATGAATACCTAGGCAGAAAAAGATCTCTTTTTTGTCAAAGGGATTTGAAAACGATAGTACTGTGAAAATACAGGTAGTTCTTCTGGGAAAGGTTTCAAACATTTCTTATCCTAATTCTTGAGTTGAGATTAAGCTCGACGTCGATAAGCAGGATCATGATACTGAACAGAACTGTTTCCTTATCCACATGCTGCACGTTGATGTTCGCTTAATTTTTTGGTTCTTCCAAATGATTCTCCAAGCCACTGGGAAGCTTAGAAATTGGGTGATTTATTAATTATTATCCTAAATTCATTTCTTTTCTATTTATAGGAGTGAGAGAGAGTGAGCGGGGGTGGGGTGGTGGGGAGGGAATGTGGGGGGGTGGGTAGAGAAGCAGACTCCCTGCTGAGCAGGGAGCTCAGTGTGGGGCTCTGTCTCATGAACCTGAGATCATGACCTGAGCTGAAACCAAGAGTCAGATGCTCAACCAGCTGAGCCGCCTGGGTGCCCCTTCCTTTTCTAGTCTTAAGACTAAGTTCCTTGAGAATGGGGCGTGTTTCATCCATGGTTCTTTGGAGCTAGAAGAGGGCCTCACACATGGTAGGCATTGGAGATTGCTTATAAGGACACTCAGGTCAGTTTAGCCGTCTGTGTTTATGACTTACATGTGACTCCCCTCTCTAACATGATCATTACTTATTGTTTGATTCCATCCTTTTTCCTTTTTCTGTTCAAATGTGCCTTTTGTGAAGCTCAGTAATAATGGCAAACATTGGTTGGTAATCTCAGACTTTGAAATGTTAACCTGTGTGTTTGCAGCTTCCGCCCACAGCCATCGCACGGTGCCAGTGCAACTGTGTCACTTATATCCCTTGCATTCACAGATAGTGACTCACCTGTAAAATTAAAAACAACAATCGATCATTTAATTGAATGGACATTGTTCTTGGTGCTGTCCTGAAAAACATCTAAATTCATTTGCCTTCTTAGAGGTGACATCTGTCTGTCACTTCTAACTCTTCAGGAAGCACACATTCTAGTGTGGAGAGACACTAGACACTAGAGAGGCGCTAATAATTCATACTGGATACTAGAATGTGACAGTGCTATGGAGGAAAAATAAAGCAGGGAAAGGGTAGTGTTGAGGCAGTTGAAATTTTAATAGAGTGGTCAGGGAGGGTCCTACTGAGAGTGTGGCATTTGGTAAATATGTGAAGGGATAGCAAAATGAGCCATGGGGATATTGAAGAGAAGAGCTTCTGTGGGAAAGGAAACAGCAGATGCTAAGGCCCTGTGGTAGGGGATGGCTGATGCCTTCTAGGAGCTGTAGTGGCACAGGGTGAGCATGAATATGGGTGGCCATAGTGGTACATGAAGTCAGAGAGGACAAGGGACCAGATCATGTGGGCCTTGTAGGCCATTACATGGGTTTTGGCTTTTATTTTAAGTGAAATGGGGGGCCCTAGAGGGTTTTGAGTTAAGAGCAAGTAGTCCTACTTCTATTTGAAAAAAGAAGTCATCCCAGCTGCTGCTTTGAGGGTAGATAGCAGAAAATCAAGACTAGGAGCAATAAAGGACATGATTCTTTATTCAGAGGATAGAGATAGAGGTTTGCATCAGAGTGAAGCCATTGAAAGCTAATTCCTTTGTTGCCTTTTTAAAACTGGATTCTTTCTTTGGCTGAGGACTCATGCCATATTTCCGTGGCCTCTTCCTATCTTTCACAGCCCAGCTCAGTTTCTCTCATTAGGCTTCTAAACCCTCCAGCCCCTGCCCATCATTCTCTGCAGCGAACTCCTGCTGACTTTCACACTTACACCTTCCAGAGGGCATGTGCTCTCGGTTTCCCTCACATAGGTTGGGTTTTATTTCTTTCCATACTATAGCAAGGACCTTGCCTTGTACCTTGCAGCGTAAAATAGGCCCTTTACTCAAATCCTTTCTGAATGGCTGGCTACATGCTAGAGAGAAGTCAACGTGCGCCCCTGCTGTCCATTCGGTCCTTTCAAATTCTTTTCTTATTAGTGGCAGTTAACTCCCTCCATTCAGAAATATTTCCTGAACACTTACTCTTTTGTGCAGATGATGTGCGAGAGAAACATTAATTGTCCTCAGAGAGTGTATCGTCTGACAAGAGACGACTTGAATCTTGGTAATTAGACTCCGAGGCGTTGTGGAGTATGAGGGAGGTGAATGATATAAAAAGGCCCCCGGGATCCAGCAGTAGGAGTGTGGCCTTCTGGCTGGCTGCTCCTCAGGAAGACAGGCGGAGTGGGTGCCGCAGGGGGAGAGCATGGCGGGCGGGTGGGGAGCCTGCTGAGCACTTCCGTGCATGGCTGCTTAGATGAGCTTGCATTGAAGTAAGTCCCAGATGGAAGTTTTTAATACTTTCTTTCAGGAAGTGTAGAGAAATCCACTCAAAATCCGCCCTCCCCCCTCCACCTTGACCCTCAGAGCCGCGGCCCAAATTCACGCCTTCCTCACCCACCACCTAGACATCGCGAAGGCCTAACTTCCAGTTTAGCTTCCTCAGCTTAAATGTCGCTCCCTGTGAGAGGCCCGTCCCGCTCTCCCTGCCTACACTTGGTTGCACCCCTGCGCCTTCGTTTGCTCTCATCCCGGCCCTTTAATTATGCTCCTGACTGGACTGGGGGTGCTGTCCCTGAAGAAATGGTGCAGGGAGAGAGCCGGTGGGTCGGGAGAAAACGCTGGAGGCCGAGGGCGCGCTGAGAAGTGACGGGCTGGGTGGGGTCTGACGGGAACTTGGCTTCGTCTCGCTGTGGAAGTAGGAATGGAGAGAAGCACGAAGCCTTCAAAAATGTGTTCTGTGGGGGTCCAGGGTACGTGCGGCTACTATTACTATGTTCACAGTTACGACCTCTGGGTGTTTTATGGAATGAACAATTGATTGCAGTACAGTTGTTGTCTTTTCTGGCAGCTTTTGACAGTCTGTAACTGGGAGCTCATGCTTTGTGGTTTGCATCCCAGGGAAGGCTGCCCCGTGCCCATGTGCTCCGACCCCCACCAAGTCATGTAGAATTTGTAATATCTGAATTCTGTTTACCCGCAGGTGGTAATTATTGACAGCTCTAGTAGCTAAAGATAATGTTTTGGCATGTGTTCCATGCAAAAGAAAAAAAAAATCTTTTGCCCTAGGGATGTTCAGGGAGTAAAAGTTTAATATCCTTCAAAAGAGATGACTTTGAAATGAATTGATTCCGCTTCCCCCGCACAAACCATTGATAATTGTCAACGGAGAAGCAAACCATAAGAGCTCTTGAAATAAAAGCAAAGAGTTTTGTTTTTGTTTTTTTAAAAAATAGTTGGGTAGACCATGGAATTTCATGTGTATTTACTGAAAAAGAGGTTGGAATTTTTAAAAAGGTCTTGAAAATACATGAATCTCTGGTTCCCATTTTTCTAATCTGGTATAACATTTAAGAATGATTCTTGAAGTTCTACCCTTCTTAATGTAATACCATTTTAACAATATTGATCAGTGTTTCAAAAAAATCAATATCCATGCCAATGAATATCATTCCCGGAAGGGGTTCGTTACAGTTTATCTTCAACTTTTGAGGTAAATGAGTAATATTGTTGCCTTTGTTCCTCCCATACCTGAGATCCTATTCTGTTTTCTTCTCTCATTATATATATAAGGGTTTGTCATTTGGGTGCTGATATTTTGTTAGTTTCCTTCTCTTTTTCCTTTATTTTTGTCCAATATTCATGTCCTTGTCTTCTAATAACCACTTCCTTTTTTTTTTTTTTTTTTTTTTTTTTGAGAAAATTGCGTTCAGTTTTGGTCTAGATGCCTTTTCCTCTCCCAGGGCACGGACAGGCTGTGTGGAACCGCCCACCCAGCAGCCTGCTGTCCTCTCAGGGGAGAGCGACAAGGAGCGTGTGTCTCCCTGCACCTTCACTCCTGCGTCCAGTTAGTTTTTGGAGTTGACATTTTAATGAATAAAAAATTATACCTCGTTTTTTAAAAATGTGTTTTTAGATACATAATATTAATTATTTAACTTTTATCTATTGGGAATTACCCATTCACACCTGTGAAGAAAGGTTTCATAATTGAATTAAAAACCTTATTGAATTGAAAGAACTAAAAAGAATGAAGCCAAATATAAATCACTTTCTCTTATTTATTTATCTAGCTGTATATTTAGTGATTTAAGGCCTAAACAACCTCTTGCAAGTGCTGTTGGACTCAGTCTTTAAAATGAAAAGCTTTTGGGGCACCTGGGTGGCTCAGTGGTTAAAGCTTCTGCCTTCTGCTTGAGTCATGATCCCAGGGTCCTGGGATTGAGCCCCACATTGGGCTCTCTGCTCAGCAGGGAGCCTGCTTCCTCCTCTCTCTCTCCCTGCCTCTCTGCCTACTTGTGATCTCTGTCTGTCAAATAAATAAATAAATAAATAAATAAATAAATCTTTTTTAAAAAGTGAAAAGCTTTGGAACTTAAAATTGTTTCTCTCCATTTGCGTACATTCCTTTTCCAAACTGACAAGTGGACTGTCTTTGTGTTGTGGATCCCGACATATTACTTGATGAAGGGAGAAGAAGGTGAGGCTCTTCTTAAAGAGCAGCAGCCTGGCGGGTAAATGGAATTTCCTGATACTTCTCCGTCTGCGAGGAAGCGGAAGGGAGGGGCAGTTTCAGCCATCTTGGGCTCTGTAAAATGCCGCGGCATCCGGGGTGCATTTACTGGCAAGTCATAGAGCAGGGATTTTCTGGTATTAATCATTCTGCTAGAACATTTTTGCTGAGGAAGCTGAGCATTGGGGTTATGATTATGTATGAAACACTGAGTAATGACTATGATTGCTTTCTTGTAACAGCAGATATGGCGGAAAGCCACTGGGGAGGCATGTTCGGTTGAGGTTTTGGTGATGGCTTTCTTCATCTCGTGTGTCAGCTAACCTTGGGAGTCTGATGGTCTCTCATTTCTTCCTAGATTTCTCACATCTCTGCTTATTGGAGGCTGATTATGTTTTCCTTCATGTCTTTTGACATAGTTTTCCTCCCTTGTTTTCCTTATTTAGGTAGTAAAACACACCTGGATTTTGAAGCATAGTGTGGTTGAGCAGGGGTGTGCGTGTGTGTGGGGGGGGCGTTGTGTGGTATATATATTTTTTTAATTTGAAAGATCAAATAAGGATGTTAGTTGTTATTATTGATTTTGCTTGTCAGTGTCCGTCTAAGAAGTTAAAATCCTAGTTTGTAAAAGTCTTTTGATGAGGAATGTTGTCAGTTCTTGCCCTTCAGGTGAGATCTAGTCAATTGACATTCACCTCCAGATTCTTGAGCAAAAATATTTTACATGAAAACACTTGCTTAGTATATTTGTCACCTGCTACTGTCTGTGTCTCTTCTACGCAAATATGCTGCTTTTGGAACTCAAGTTGTATAGTAAGGTGTTTTGCAATTTGCTTGGTAATTGCATCTCTCTTGACCTCTGGAAGAAGAGCGATTTTGTTTTTAGTTGTTGTTGAAGCAGATGTCTGTTATCTGAGAGAGCTGCATAGTGCAGACCTAATCACAATAGAAGGGAGAGAGGGTTTAAGCAGGACGACATTAGGTTACATTGTGTCCTTCCGGAACGGGATGGATTGTGAAGGATCTTGAAGGGGCAAGCTTTCTGGTACTGGAGGGTACTAATCAGTTTCCCTTACCATCAGCTTTACCTTCTAAAGCTTTTCAGAAGAGCATGGATAATTTTCTGAAGAAAATTAGTCTTTCTTATGGCCTAAGACATAGGTATAAAACCAAGAAGCAAATGAAGAATTCTTCGATTTCAGTAGGAGAAAGTGTCAAGTGGCCATTCTCTGTCATTTCAGTAGCTAATTTTCCCATGTGAGAATATTGCATTGAATAAAGTAAAATTATAAAGTAAAATTTTATCTATAACATTTAGAGTGGTTTGATTTTTTTTCATTTTCATGCAAGTTTGAGAATTAATTTTTGCATCATGTTTGATCTTACTTACTGTGGAAACATGAACTCTGAAACACATATCACTTTTCCTAGAGGGGAAAAGTGGCTCGGACTGTTGTCCCTCATTGTAATCTAAGCATTCTAATTTTTTTTTTTTTTTGCATTCTAATTTTTGATTTTATTTCTTCTACATCGATCTGAATTATGTAGAGTAAAATATATGAATGAGGCTTTTTAAATTTAAATTTAATTTGATTTAATTTTTGAGAGAGAGAGAGAGAAGGAGTGTGAGCAGGAGGCAGGGCAGAGGGCGGAGGGAGAGGGAGACTCTTAAGCAGGCTACACGTGAGCACGGAGCCAGACACAGGCTCAAGACCCTGAGATCATGACCTGAGCTGAAACGGAGCTGAATCCTTCGCTGACTGAGCCAGCCAGGCGCCCCCGCCCCCCTGAATGAGACTTTGAAACCCCAAACGAATAAACCTTTTCTAGATGAACTGGCATAGTTGATTCTAATTAATAAATAAGTCTGTTATTAAGCAGAAACTTGCATTTGAATATTTATTTTACTGCTGGCCTCATGACCAGAAACCCGGCCCACCCTCGCAAGAGTCCTTGGGACAGTTACTTGGAGGCGTTGCATTTACTTCAAACCCACCCAAGATGGTATTGATTTTCTCAGCTCTACTAGTGTTTCTGGGATTGTGTTGCCCCTTAGACTGAAAATCCAGAATTTGGTCCTAATTTCTCCCTACTTTTATCCCCGTATTCATTCTGTTGCCAAGTCTTTGGGCTCTTTCTTTGAAATATTCCCAACTGATTTGTTTCCTTTCTGTGTTACTGACATCCGTTCTCCGCTCTCAGGGCCCGCACGCCTTACCTAATCGGCTTTTCACTGGTTTCCCCGCGGCCGTGTCCCTCCCAGCCCCGCAGAGGCTCTCAGGTGGTTCTCATACTTATATTTCATAGTTTGACTCTTCTGCTCGAGACCCTGGAATGGCTCCCTGCTCATTGCTCTTAGTGAGGTTCCAGTGGACTTGCTTCATATTCTGTGCCCGAGGGTCTTCTAATTTCTCCTTTCTCTAATCTCCCCTCTCACTTTGTGCAGTTCTGGCTTGTAGGTCCTCAACTTTAAAAGTTCTTTCCCAAGTGAATTGTTTGGAAATTGGAATTAATTTTTTTAAATGTAGAAACAGTTATTTAAGAGACATGGTTGAGTTCCGAAGCTTTAACTTAGCTGTGTTTCCTCATGTAGCTGATTTCTGGCTTCTGGAAGCCAGAAACCACGTTGAATAGGGAGGCAGGGGAAGGATGGCCCGCTTTCTCCTTCTTCTAGCACAAGGCAGAACTCACAGTGATTTTTCATGAGTAAAGGTAGGTCTGTCTGTAGCATTTGATTTCGGTTAACTGTCTTCCAGTCCTTGGAGCTACCCCAGACTAAGTAGTGCATTAATTAATTCAGCAATTACATTATTACTTAAATAACAGTCATTGCTCTTTGCTGAATACTTTCACTTAGGATTTTTCTACTCCTTACAACAATCTCGCATGGTCCTTTAAAGTCCCCTCCATTTAACAGATGGACGTACTGAGACAGGGTCAAGTTGAAGCATGTGCGGCTACAGACTTAGAAACACAAGTCTTCCAAATCGCTTTAAAGAGTCAGTGCTGTGTGAATGTTTGGTAAACAGAGATACGGACGACCTCTATCTTTTCTCCACTTCATCTCCGCCCTCGCTACACGCACCCTCTCCCGGGACGCTCGCTGTTCCTGCTTCATAGCTTTGAGGTTGATAGTTTCTTTCAGTGTCCAGAGATGTTTTAGTGTGTTGCAGTTCCACTTGTTTATTTTTGCTTTTTTTGCCTTTGTGTTTGGTGTTGGATCCAAACAATTATTGCCAAGATTGATGTCAAGATACTTACTGGCCTATGTTTTCTTCTAGGAGTTTTGTGGCTTCAGGGTCTATATTCAAATCTTTAATCCATTTTGAATTTGGGTTTTTTTTTTTTGTTTTGTTTTTGTTTTTTGTATTTTATAAGATAAGGGTCCAGTTTCATTCTTTTGCATGTGGCTGTCCAGTCTGCCCAGCTCCATTTACTGAGGAGACTGTCTTTTCCCCAAGCGGACATTCTTGCTGGGAGGAGTACGCAGTAACTAAGTATATAAGTAATGGTGCTGTGTGGCACATCAGATCATAATAATTGCTGTTAGAAAGAAACACAGGGAGAGGGGAGGGATGGGGAAGGCTGAGGTGTTGCAGTTTTAGGGACGGTGGCCGCTGTATTTATTTAAGAGAGGAGGTGGCATTTGAGCAGGTTCTTAAAAAAGACTCTGATGGGTGACATTCCTGTGCGAAGGAAATTGAGCAAGTTATCCTTTGCTCAATGGTATATTTCAACCATGTCAACATTTTCTGTCTTGCTTTTTAAAATCTGATTTCAACGGGAAACAAGTACGTGTAGGGGTGAAAGAAAACAGGACCGTTTCTTCGGGTGGGTTGTTGGGGAAAGGATAGACCTAAAAGGGCTAGTAGGGAAATCCCCTTCCTTGATTCCCAGGAGGAAGCCGTGCTCTGTGAAGTCAAGGGCGGCAGGCGTGTGATGCCGTTGCCTTCAAGTGACCTTCGTCTGGAGGAGCCGTTTCTGACATCATCCACTGACAGTAGAGTAATAGGTTTTATTTTGACAGCAGAAGATTATTGCATGGTCGGGCTTTAATAAACACTCTTTAGGGCTTTATGTCTGGGAAGCTTAAACCTATTTCCTTGCCTTGTAACACGAATGCCCTGTGCTTGTGTCTCTCGCAGCTTTGTAAGAAGCTAACCCCCGAGGCGCAGGCGGGATGGCTAGCTCGGCCCGGGAGCACCTGCTTTTTGTGCGGCGTCGAAATCCCCAGATGCGGTACACACTGAGCCCCGAGAACCTCCAGAGCCTGGCGGCCCAGAGCTCCATGCCAGAGAACATGACCCTCCAGAGGGCGAACAGCGACACGGACCTGGTGACTTCCGAGAGCCGCTCCAGCCTGACGGCCAGCATGTACGAGTACACGCTGGGGCAAGCCCAGAACCTCATTATCTTCTGGGACATCAAGGAGGAGGTGGACCCCAGTGACTGGATCGGACTTTATCATATCGGTGAGTGACGTGGCAGGGGCCTGCGTGAGACTTAGAGCACACGGTCTTATGGTGACATAACACCGATGTGTAGTTTTGCTGGGGGGCGTGGGGTGGGGAACACACCACACAAATAAACCCAGTAAGATTCTGGGACTTTTTTTTTTTTCCTCTTTAGAAAGGAGACAATCAACGATAATAAATAGCTTTGCCACTGCGAATTTTGTGGTTATATTTCTATCCTGATTAAATGCCAGGGCCTGCAGATTTTATAATATTTTCTTTTTAAAGCTTCACATTACCCTTGATCAGTAGTCCCGTTTTGGCAAGAATTGGATATTAATTTTTACTAATATTTTTAAACTGGTGAAAAAGATGTCCAGATTTAGATAACTGATGTGAAAAAAAATGTTGTAGCTTCTTTCTTTCTTTCTTTCTTTCTTTCTTTCTTTCTTTCTTTTTTTTTTTTTGGCAGCAAAGCAAGGTTTATTGAGCGATAGTGAAGTGAGAGTACAAAGCTCCTGAAAGGGGAGGGGACCCAAGAGGGCTGCCCCGTTCTGTAGTTTCTAAAGGTTGAGTTTCATGAAGAACAACTTGCAGTCTGTGGTATCTTCTTATTTTGAAATTCCTGATGTGTCCTCAATCAGATAAGTAAAGAAGGTGTCATATTTTCGTAACAAATGACTTAGGAATAGGTTGCTATTTATTTTAATAAAAATGTCCCAGCTGTGTTTAGCTGATTTGCACGTGCTGTGCATAGGTGAGCAAATGATGAATGGCACATGCCAGGAAATAGAAAATTGGCTTTATTGAAAGCAAAAATCCAAACCCTACCGCCTGGGCTTAAAGAAAATCTAAATTAAACCTGATAATAAAAATGTAACATTCCCGACTCTTAATTTCACAAAACAAGCTGAGGGTTGCTGGGGGGAGGGGGGTTGGGAGAAGGGGGGTGGGGTTATGGACACTGGGGAGGGCATGTGCTATGGTGAGTGCTGTGAAGTGTGTAAACCTGGCGATTCACAGACCTGTACCCCTGGGGATAAAAATACATTATATATTTATAAAAAATTAAAAAAAAATCTAACATTCCCCACAGTTAGGGAAGTTTTTCACTCAGAAAAGGGAATGCCTTTCAAAATTTAGCTTCAAGTATTGTAATAGAAAGACATGTTTGCTTTCACTGTAAATGATAAACTAAGCATCTTTCTTGTTTTTTGTTTTTTTGTTTTTTCTGGAGTAAACTGGGGAAGGGGAAGGCCTATTTGTTGATGGCAGTGCTTCTCATTCAGGAGCAACTTTACCTCCTACAGGACGCTTTGTAATGTCTGGAGCATCTTTGGTTGACACAGGGGGGTAGGGAATGAGAGACCTGGGGTGCCGCTCCACACCCCGCAGCGCACAGGTCCACCTCCCGCAACGGCCCGGTAGCACCGTCTTGACAAACTCTGATTTAAGGCAGAGTAACAGCCTTGTTGACAGTGTATCAAAATGTTCAACCCACTAAAATCTATGTTTTTCAGTAACAAAGAATTTTATGTTGACTAAAATAAAACTGATTTGTGTTTACTAATGGAAGTAACTCAACTAATCATGCTGATAACAAGAAATCTAAAATGGCAAAAAATATTTCAAGAATTTTTATTTTTCTGTTTCCTCTTATAACAATGAAAAAGGGGGGGGGGAAAGTCTTAAGAGTCCAGCATTTTTATCCGGGTGTGTCTAAATATATTTTCAAGATGGGGATGGTAGGATTTAAAAATTGTATTTTTATTTCTGATATCTATTATTTCACCAAAAAGTCTTACAGTGTTGATGGGACTTTGGAAGTAATTCTTTTGGTTTTACATAACTTCAATTTTTTAGATTTCACAAAACTGTTTTCATTTTAACATGATTTTTAAGATATTATCTACCTTCAAGTTTACTAACTTTTAATATTTTCATCCTCATGCTCTTGTCAGTCCCACCCAATGCATTTTAAAATGTCAGTTATTGACTTTACATTTGTAGAATTTGTACTTCTTTCTTTTTTGTGTATTTTATTTTTCTTATGAGAGTCCCTATATGTTCACTCATTCAGACCATATTTTCATTCAGTTATTTGAATTAAATCGAATGCATCTGCTTTAAGTTCTTTGCAAAATCCAGTATCTGGGCAGTTTTTATTACCTGTTTTTCTCTTGACCATGGATCCCATTTTCCTGTTTCCTTGCATATCCAGCAGTTACTGATTTTACATTGGCTGTTGAGAATTCTAAGTTGTGGAAATCACTTCTGTAGAACAATTTTTACTTTAATGTTCACTTTTATCCCATTAGGATATATGAGTAATATAGTTTTCCCCTTCGTGAAGATGGGTTGGTGGAAAGCCCAGTGTGGTCCCCCGGCACTTCTAACTTCAGCCTCCAAGTTTGGTCTATGCTATGGATTTTGTTAGGGCTTGGTTTAGGGCTTGGTTAGGCTAGATCTAGGTCTCGTTGGCCTTTGTACTTATTCCCAAGTAGTGGCGTTTCTGATGTCTGAGCGGGTGCCTGGGCTGCCGACCAGGGGTCTTTTCTCTGGCTGGGTCATAATTCCAGTGTTCTCTAGCACGGCTGGACCTCCAGGAACTTCAACACCCTCAGCCCCTTTGGCAGCTGCTCTCTACAAAGCCTTGGTCATGTTTCTCTGCTCATGTGCCGTCTAGACATTAGCCTAAGGCTTGGGGGCATCCCTGTGCGCACTTCTGGCCTTCAGCCCTCCATCGCTCTTTCCTTCCCCGTCCCCCGTCTGTGATCCAAACTCTGATCTCTGCATCCTCAGCTTGTCGGAGCTTCCGTGGACTCAGGAAGTTGTCCCCTGGCTGAGACCTGGGTGGTCATAGAGTCCCCTCATCAGATTCTTTTCTCTCTGGGGTTTTCATCTCAAGCCACCTGTTGTGCAATGTCTGAAAACCACCACCTCCCAGTTTTACAGTTGTTTCCATCAGGAAGGCTAGTCTGGAACTAGTCATGGCCCTAGGACCTGAAGCAGAAGTTTCTTCCATGCTTTTGCTTTCCCAGAGGCAGTGAGAGATTTCACTTAATTTTCCCATCTCACCATTTCCAGAGAATTCTGAGTGAATAATAAATGGTGATTTCAGTTCCATGGGTTTGTTATTTCTTCTTAGTGTATTTTCTAGTGTTTTAGATCCCTGGCAGGGCAGAGAGAACTGGTGCCCTCAGACCTCTCAAGGGACTGGGGTGAACACAAATTAATACCTTCAGGTGACAGTACCACGTGCTTGGGACTCTCTGGCATGTTGTTGGTTTCAGCAGGTCTTCTGCAACACATGACTCGGAAAGACACATGTCCCAGCATCTAAGACATTAAGTGTGGCGCATTCCTATAGCTGAAGGCTACAGCTGTGTTTCAGAGGAAGCCTGGCTTTTCTGGGACCTCAGAATGAGTCAACAGAGACCCGGCTTCAGGGAGAGACAGCCACTGCTCCTGGGGCTAAGATGGGCTGTTCTGACCTCTAGGTTAGAGGGAGCCTCAGTTCTGGGGGGACTATGCCCTCCCATGTGGAGAGGCATAGGCGGAAGCTATGTGGGTTTTCACGGACAGCTGTTTCCTGATCCTTCTTCCATATGGGCTCAGCAGCGAGCCATTGATCTCAGGCAGGTAGGTCCTCCCCAGACTCAGGAAAGTTCTAAACTTCTATGGTAATCCAGTGAGTGAGTAGCCTAGGAGTGGACTGTGAGGCAGCTCTGGCCAGTGAGAGGTCAGGGAAAGACTTTGGGGGGAACTTCCTTTTCCAGTGAGAAGCCAAGGTCTCCTGTCGTCATTGGACTTCCCTTTCTCTCGTACCTGAGGCTGCGGTGACAGGATGTGACACTGAACTGTTGCGTCCGTGGAGCAGCCGTTAGACCTCAACCGAGACTGAAGCTAGGAATGACAGAGCAGAAGTCCGAATGAGCTTGGACTGGCGCTCCCGAGTTCTTGGCATGTGTGGAAACAATCTTCCCCCCGCTTACGTCCCCGCTGTGACGCTCTCTCGGACCTGCAGTCAATCCTCCCCAAGCGGCTAGGTGGTGGAAAGATACCTGGGGGGAAAAGGAAGGCCGCGAACCACTTGTGAGGGCAGGACAGGGAGTGGGGGCTGCCTCAGTAGTTGCGACTTTAGGGAATGTGCCCAAATCTGCTCCAACAGAGTTAAGATCCATTAGGTCATTTTTTTTTTTCTTTTAAAGTAACAAAAATCTGATACAAAAAGTTTGAAAATCTAACTCCAAGCCATGTGGAAGTTTTCCAAAGTTTAGTAGGACCAGTCCTGTGACAGGTGTCATCTACGGAACGAGTCAGTAAGTGACTCGAAATGCTCAGGGGCCCTATTAGGGAAAGTGGCCAGGGGACACATCGGGAGGAACCTGGAGGAAAAGAGGAACTGCAAGGCCAGGATGGAGAAAAGAATTTGGGGTACAAATGATGTCACCAATTTAAGGCCATTGTGGCTAACCAGAAATACGTTCTCTCTGGGGCTCTGTGACACGGGCGTGCTGAGAATCCAAGTGTGCCCGCAGCAGCATGCGTGTCAGGGGCGGCCTCAGACCCCTCCGCCCTACTTCAGCGGAGTCCTGAGAAGCCGGCGGTTTCCTAGCAACGCCTGGTTTTATTTGTGGAACAGAGAGATGGTCTCTATAGAGATAAATCCCAAAGGGAAAGAAAGGGTTTGGGTGGAACGTCTGGCCGGTGAGGTGTGGCTAACTGGCTCGCTCTGCACTTTGATTGTGTTTCTCTTGGCTTACATTTTCTTACTCTCAAGAAGTGGGAGTTTTGCTTGTGTTTGGCTAATTGTTCATAAGGTTCTGCATTGTACAAGTCAGTCCAGAGGATGTTCAGCTAATCTGGGGAGAAAATATATACTCCTGGGTCAGAAAAATAAATTGTTCTCCAGGCATTGTAAGCGATATATATGTCCTGTTGGGAATACAAAGAAAAAAAAGGTTGAAAATATCAAAGCGCCATTTGTGGTAAATTTGGGTGTGGACATAATTCCTAAAACAGGTGCTAATTGTAGTTTCTCTCTCTAGAAAGTCTCATACACACCCTGAGATTTCCAGAGATGATTACAAGGTAGCTATAGCTCCGACTCTCCAGATTACAACAATGAATACCTTGCATATGGTTTTCAAAAATCACCAGATTTATAACTTTATAACTAGATTTATAACTTACCGTCACGTCAGTCTCTGTGATGAGAAGTGAGCCCTGAGGAAAGCGACACTGCTGTGCATTGCTTCCTTCCAAGCTGGCTGGACAGAAAGAGCCGGACACTCACATGCACGAAAGCACCGAGGGGACCCAGCATGAACAGCTTTCCCTGAAGAGCCGCACAGTCCCTGTTTAAAGCAGAACAGAGTGCATTTGTTTCAGGCCCGCTGTCTAATTCCCCTTAACCTTCGGTCTCGTGCTCTGCTTTCTGGCCATTCCAAAGAAAAATACTTCAGAAGGCTTACTTTGCCATTTCTCAATTTCAGGCAACTTCAAGTACCTGAACAGAGCTAGGAAAATGCCCATTCTGAAAATGAGACGGCTCTGCCACTCCGTACCCCAGTGCTACTCAAATTGCTGGCCTGCGGTCGGTCTAGCACTAGATAAGAAGATTCCTCCAGAATTAAATCAATGTCGTGCATCCTTCACTGAGAAAATCTTGCTGTTAGAAAATTAAGTTAAATAATGGGCTTATTGAGGCAACTGTTTCACATTCTGGCTCAAGCTTGTCTTGCCATAGACCAGTAGCACATAGTTCGCCAGCATTTCTCTGGACTGCCCTTTGAGAATACCTCTCAGGGTCTGCGTGCTGATTGTATCGTATACAAAGATGAATGGCAGAACAACCGTATTGGACTCTGTCTTAAAAAATATCATGGCTCATGTTGTATGATGTTTTTCATCTTTCTTTGCATTTGGGTGGTAAAATAAAGATAGGATCATAATAGTTAACCAAGGCCTTGGGATTATGTTTTTCAGAGCTTTAAAATCCCAAAGTTTAAATCGATGTTTATTGCATGAAGAATTAAGGTCCAGCGTAGGATGCTGTACGGCCAGTGGGAGGCAGCGAAGGCTGGGCCTTGAGTGTCTTGAGTGTTGAAAATGCAGTCCTGTGTTTTCCAACCTTCAGTTACTTACTCAGCACCTTCTTGACTTTTGCAGTATGGGGTTATCACCTGTACTATTAATATTTTTCTTTAAACCATCTGGTAGAAAGAAAGAAAGGGAGGGAGAGAGAGAGAGTCTGGCTATCTACCCAGACTTTGTTTTAAGCAGTAAGGCCTGGGAAAGGTGTTTCTACCACACATTACAACTCTTTCCTCCATACATACAAAGTAATTCTTTCTACCATGATCCAAGGTTAAGAACACAGGCTCTGCAATCAGACAGACTAGTAAATTCCCATACACTTACTGGCTTGAGAGAATTACGTAATCTCCCATCCAAGTACTAACCAGGCCCGACCCTGCTTAGCTTCCGAGAGAGAATTACGTAATCTCTTTGATGTCGATTCCGCACAAAGAGCTGCGGAGCTGCCCTGTGCATGCCCTATGCATGACAGAAGCCCTTTCTGAATTATGTCACCTTTTTAAATCTCAGTTTCCTCAGAAAAGTACCAGTGTCATGAGAAAGAAGATAATACGTGTACAAAGCTCTTGAGAAGGTGCCTGGGCTTACTGTAAGGTCCTGCTGATTGTAAACTGTCATCATTATTTTGGCTACTGCAAATAATAATAAAATCGTTTTCCTGGTAGCCTGAAGCTGCAGCACAACCTTACCTCCTGGATGAATCCACAAGAAGGGATGTCCATATTAAAGGGACACACCAGACTGCTTCTGCTTATAAAAACCCAAAGCCAATCCTTTGAGTCAGAGTTCTAGAAATTATATAAAGCACTTCAAATTTTGATGCTAAATAATACAGCCTTTTGAGTATTATGTAGGTTTTGAACCAATATGCTTTTCAAGGTGATGGGAAAGCTGCAGTTTAATCCCAAATTCAATCAAATGGAACAAAGAATTTATTTATTAAGTATTTAGTTTCCAGAATAGCTATCAAATGTAGTAAAGAGTGACTGTAAGCTCTTTTGGTATTTTTACATGATTACTGCCAAAGAAAAGTTGTTTCAGGTCATGTCTTTAAGTTTTAGAAAATGCTTTTAGAGAATAAGAGCTTTGAACACGAAATGCTTTTTGGAACAACTTAACTCTAAATTGCTTTTTATTACCTAGTTGTATTAGCCTCAGTCAGATTATGCTGTACAAGTGAGCTAACTCTGAATCCTTGGTGACTTAGCAGAACAAAAGATTATTTCTTTTTAATACTTTGTGTCCAACATGGATTGATGGGGGCTTGCTTTGTTCTGTGGGATAGATATGCAGGCTGACCGTTCTCCTGATTTTTGCCATATTGGATTATCAAGGGCTACCATTGTGCCATTACACTATCTGTAACAGAAGGCCTCTCTGGGCAGGTGTTAAGGAAAGAGGGCACTGGAGACTCCTACATCGGCTCTTAAATGCTTTGGCCTCAGAGTGACACATCTCACTTCTTCTCAGGGACTCCATTCAGCATTAGGGCCATGATCTGCCTAACTGCACAGAGACCGGGCAATGGGGAGGAAACATTGGCTCTTTAAGGAAGCAGTTGATGTCTCTACTGTAGTAGATGCATCTTGCTAACAACGTGTGTGGTCCTCTGGTCTGTTTCAAAGGCCAAGACATCCTTACACGGTCACTGCAAGGATAGATGTGAGAATTGAAAAGTGTCATACTTTCGTATAGACTTTACAGCGTGTTCAGGAGACTGAATGAGAAGACACACCCAGAGCAGGACCAAGGATAGTACCGGACACTATGGATGCCCTGTGGCATTAGAACCTGAATTCACAGCATTTGTTGGCATCACAGACCATCACAGATCTCTCTTCTCATATGCATGTTAAAGATCTAGTTCACAGAGATGCCCATGTATTTAAACTGGTTGTGGAAGTGTTCCCTGGACATTCGGTAGACTTTAAAATGATGGATGGTTTAGTGTATCCAAGGAAACTTTAGTATATTTTGTCCCCTGACGTATAGGTAGAAAACCATACTTGAAATAGGCATTCTTCTGTCTGTACACTGTGATGGTGAGATGGTTTTTGTTTTTTATCTGGTTATTCTGTGAGTGTTATCTGAGCCTCCCCCCCCCCCCCCAATTTATATTGCTTTTCCTTAAAGGATGCTTATATAGGTACCGAAATTAGTAAATGTGGAATGATTGTAAATATTTTTTGATAGAGTTAAGACAACCTTAGCATGAGGTTTAGAAATTCTTCAATCCACAGGCGCCGGGAGGCTCAGTCAGTTAACTGTCTGGTTCTTGATTTCGGCTCCGGTCGTGATCTCAGGGTTGTGAGATCGAGCCCTTTGTTGGCTTTGCCCTGGACACGCAGCCTCTCTCTCTTTCCCCTCCCCACCCTACTCTCTCTCTCTCCCTCAAAAGAAAAAAAAAAAATTCCTCATTCTGATAATACCCATTACTAACTCACAAAATAATGTCTTATCACACAAACTGTTTTTATAATATTTGTTATAATTGGCTTCTCATACTTTTCTAAGGATTAATGGGTATATCAATAAAGAAAATACATCTATAATGTCATCTTTTTATCCTGATATCTCTCTTAAAGTCTGCTTGTCTATTATCAGTTGCTATGTCAACTTTCCTTTGATTCATTTTTGTTCAATGGATCTTTTCCCACTGATTTCATTTCAGCCATTCTTTGGCACGCTTCAGGTGTATCTCTGTAAATCATCCGTGGCTTTATGATTTTTAATCCGAACTGAGTGACCTTCTTTTAAAATCAGTGTATTTAGTGTTTTAACATTTACTGTTATTTTTTTTAAATTTTATTTATTTATTTGACAGTGATCACAAGCAGGCAGAGAGGCAGGCAGAGAGAGGAAGGGAAGCAGGCTCCCCACTGAGCAGAGAGCCCAACGCGGGGCTCGATCCCAGGACCCTGCGATCATGACCCAAGCCGAAGGCAGAGGCTTTAACCCACTGAGCCACCTGGATGCCCCAACATTTACTGTTATTTTTTAATATATTTGGATTTATTTCCACATCCTATCTTGTTTTCTATATTTATGCTTTTTCATAGTTTTTTTTTTTGTTGTTTTTTGTGTGTTTTTTTTTTTTTACACCTGATTACGTGCCTTCCACTGAAATGAGTTTTCTTTACTCCTTATCATCTAGTCAGTCTATCTGTTTGAAAGGTAAACTTTCTAGATCTAGCCTGTTAGCAGTTATCCTTAAAATATTTGTCACGTATAATTGAACTAAAGGGTAACACGAATCAGTATCTTTACATACCTCTCAAATTCTACAAGGATCTTTGAACAAATTTACTATAATCTCTTCCTTCTCTGTCCTCTCTTTTACTGTTGACAACATTTAATTCCATCCTGTTTTCTATATTAGTCATTATATTAGTGTTACACTTTTTTTAATAGACAGGGATTATTCCAGTTTAATATATTACCTAAGAAGCTCTGAGAAAACTTAGTGGCTTAAAACAACAATGTATTGACTACAATGTATTGGTAGAAAAAGAGACTTACCTGGATCAGCAGCACTACACTATGTGAGGTTTGATTTTCCGAGAAAACACACATGCACACACCACAAAAGTTGTGTTCTAAAAAAAATGGAAGCAAGCAGGAGAAGTTTGATTTCAACTTCAAATTCTTTTGATGTACCAACTCAAAGAATATTCTTAATTTTTTCTTGTTAACGTAGATAGCAACAAAAGGTATCAGGTATACCTGAAATTTTCCCTTTATTTTCTCCAGTAGGTTTTCTCCGTTGTGGGCTCTCAGGTATTCTCTCTTTCATTCTGCAGCATTTATTTTATCTTTGGTTTAAACTAGTCTTATGCAGGCAGTCTCTGGGTTACAGTAGAGCTGTGATAACTATCAATCATCATATTAATTTCTGACAGTTGTTTTCCCACAGTCAGGCTGACACTATTGTTGAGTTTTTGAGAAAGTCACTTTACAATTGTGCACTGAATGGACATCAGAGGAACTATAGAGAGCGTCTCAGGTTTTCAATCTGATTTAAGTGGTAAGGACCAGAGGGTCATAACTTGGATTCAGCAGTGACATTAAGAAATTCTTCCTCTAAGTCCTATTTTGTATTTTTTTGTAAATTTAAATTATGAATTGCACATCTTCCAGTGTATGCATGCTCACTGGGGAAGGCTGATGTTTTTTTCCCACACGAAAATTTATGAAGCAACAAATGCTCCCATTTTCTCAATTTACTATAGTTCATAAAATCATTAGGAGACCCACAGTGCCTTAATTACATACAGAGCTTGAACTTGTCAGAGGCCAGTGGATCCATTAACCTCGGCATTGGGTAGTGGAGTGGCAAGAAGAGATGTTTTGGAAAGGGGCTGTGGCATGCGTCTGGAGTCACGTTCTGGCTCGGCCTCCATGTCTTACGCAAAAATGGGCATAGTATCAACCCCATGGATTTGCAGGGGGGAAGAAACAAGATGACACTTGGGAAGCGCGTGCAGGGTGGTGCTTTCATAGGTGGTGACCATGGACACGTTTGTCGGGAGCCTGATGTCTGTCTGCCAGTAGGCAGAGGGCTACAGACGTGAATCAGCTCGCATTTTGGTGGGGTGTGAGGTAGGAACGACGCAGTGTGTGCAGCACAGTGTTACAGAGGCCACAAGAGCATGGAGAAAGAACAGTTTGATGCCTAAGATGAGTTCGGGGAGGGGAAAGATATAGAAATGGCTACATTAAGAAGGTGATATTTAGACTTACCCTCCAATAGGACTTTTTTAAATTTTTGGTATTGCCGTGAGAGAAAGTCATTCTAGGACGTGAGGATGCCATATGCATGTCGCGTCTTTCTCACGAAGGGGTTCCCTCTGCTTTATTGAAGGTTGCTCCTCCTGTCTTCCCTATTTCTGCCTGGCTGACTTCTGTGGATCCTTCTAGATGGGATTTGGAAGTCACCCACTCTGTGATGTGTCCCCCGACTGTCCCAGGCAATCAGTCCGTTTTCCTGTTTCCCCAGGAACTTATTCATGTCATGGTTCCAGGGCCGATGACCCTGGGCTGTAATTTGTCTTTTTCCGTTTGTCCCTTTAGGTGCGCTCTGAGCTGGGTCCTGTTCATGTTGTGTCCTGAGCACCTTATCTAGCTCTCTGTGCCGCCTTAGTCATGCCGATTAGTTAATTTCATTAAAGAGTAGGTTTTAGGACAGTCATGACAGAAAAGTGATACTTTCGTGTTGGAGATTTATTCCACATTATATAGTTTTCTCCTAAGGATTTCATTCAGTAGATTAGTTCTGGTGTTCATTCGCTCACTGATTTCTGCCACAATGTGAGGAGTTTGCCATATGCCAGATATCTGAAGGAGTTTCTAAAATACCTGTATTTGAGATCATAGTTAAAGAACTGTCATTCCATTTCTTTTTTCAGTTATTAATTTTAAAAATATTTTATTTATTTATTTGACAGAGAGAGACAGTGAGAGAGGGAACACAAGCAGGGGGCGTGGGAGAGGGAGAAGCAGGCTTCCCGCTGAGCAGGGAGCCTGATGCGGGCTCGATCTCAGGACCCCAGGATCATGCCGAAGGCAGACGCTTAATGACCGAAGGACCCAGGCACCCCTCTTATTTCAATTATTATACAATATATAGGCCTTTTGATTACTCTTTCTTTACCCATGGGTTCTGTCTTCAATATGGAAAGCACTATGTGTTTAGATAGAAGGGAATTTATTCCCTGAATTCAGTATGGTTAGTGACTTATACTCTCATTCTTTTTTGTTCTTTCTTAGTCCCTTGTTTGCAAAAATACGCATCTGCTGCTCTAAGCAGTCAGGGGAGTTTTTCTGAAGGTTGTGTGTCGTTTCGCTTGGAGAAATCTTGAGTGTTTTTGACATTTTGAAATACATCACCTTTATATTCACAACATAACTATCACACATCTATGAACAAGTGGTGTTATAAACTTGCTGATGGTTCAAAGAATGATTGATCATGTTTTTACTCTATAGAAATAAGTCCACTGTTCTTGGGACTATAATTATAGCAGTAAACTATAATATTAGAAGCAAATATGTTACTGTAAGGCTAATCTAAAACAAAAAACAAAAAACAAAAAAACCTTGAAATTCCCAAGTGAGAATTTACGTTAAGCTAACTAATAGGATTTTAAATATTTATATACCTTCTTAAAGCATCCAAAAAGAGATTTTTTAAAAGTGCAAGTCTAGGGCATATTTGGGGTAGGATAGAACATTAAATGCAAAAAGGAAAGCCTGAAGAATTCAGCGAACATCTGGAGGAGGTTAAATTTTTAGTTTTGGGCTGCGTGACAGTCATTTTTCCTCTGTTCACTTAGCTGCCAAACCCTGTCATTCCTGAACCATTTCAAGGAGACAGACAATGTGAACTCTGTATATATGTACGTGCCCCCATGTAACTGCTGATTTGAGCAAGGTCACAGGTCAGCATCTGTCAGGTAGCTTCGGATTTTCTAGTTCATCATGTGATTTGGTTGCCTGAATGGAGGAACACTATGAAACCAATAAAGCTACTTTTAAAAAATTAATTTTTTAATTTTTTAAGCGAATGCTGGTGGCGAAGTACTATATTTTTCATCGTCTGGAATCATTAAATAGCTGATCCATCTGTTGGAGCTTATTTTAAAACTTAGAGGCATGGAGGTTTTAGATTTAGAAAAGGAAATTAATGATCATTTACCCCGCTGGCCTCATTTTACAAATGAGAAACGGAGGGCCCGGATGGATTAAGTAATATATTCCCATGGTTGCTCAGTAAAATGGTTGGAAAAAATACAGTGTTTAATAGGAATTTCCTCCACAGCGGGGTTGCTTTTTAAAGGGAGTTAGGTGCTAAATCAGTTCCTGCAGGTGATTTTTGAGTAGAGCTAAAATTACCCTCGAAAACCCCAGGAAGGCAATATGACTTAACAGCACGTTCAACACAGCCGGTTTTTCTTCCAGTATTGGAATAGTCTCCTGTCTTAGATTGAGTGCCAGAGAAGAAGTTGGCTTGTGATTAGGAGCTGTTTTTATATCCCCTAACTCCTATCATTTAAAACCGGATTTCCCCTCACCCTGGTGGGACCCTTGAAAGAAGTGCGCATTTCATGCTCCCTGTCGGGGCCCACGCTCAGGGTCTGGAAGGGCTCCCAGCGATTTAGATCGCGCTTGATCTCTTGTCCCAGCGGAGCACTTCTGGTTCCACCAGAATATGTTAAATGTGCGTTTTCTGTGCCTCCCTTGAACCTCTCTTCATCTTTGAAGGCTCAGTAGAGTGTGATGGGTCACTTCCTTGACGGGAGGCTCGTAGAGATTGACGTTCTAGGTTGTTTTAACTAGTTTTTATAACGCTGTCTAGAATATTCCCCCAGTATTTACTGTTCCTTTGTCTGAGCAATACTTCAGTGAAAGAATTTTATTTTTTTACAGCCGTCGCAGTGTTTCAATACACATAAATACTGTCTGTTCTGTTACTTCTGCTCTTTCCAGTACAGCACACATTTTGGAGGGTTTTAAATCCAAGGATTGAGTACGTACACAAACTCTGGGTCTCTGAGGTGATCTAAGAGGACTGTTTTCGGTCCGAGAACTCTGTTGCCATAAAATATCAAACCTACTCGCTTTGTTTAAACTGATGAATTTAAAGGCAGATGTGACTAGCACCGGTGAGTGTCCATGAGCTGAACCATTCTACATACTCTTCAGATAGATATTTCAAAACTACTTCAGTAACTCTTAAGAAAACTATGCAGAATTCAATGATGTGTTGCAGAATTCTGATTTATAACAGGTGACGGGAGGACCCCCCGGGCTCTACTCTTTTCCAAAACCATGTGCTTGCAAGTTGCAGTAACTGGGAAATCCCGCACCAGACCTTCTGTTGGTCTTGGCTGCCCTGGCCTCTGCTGTGGCCTCTTGTGCCCTCTTTCTGAGGCTGCTTCGTCATTGGCTGTGACCCTGTCTCCTGGGTCCCCCAGTTTTCTGGCCCTTTGTTCTTTTTCTCTTTACTGATACTCCTTTCTTATCCTCTTGTAAGTGAATTTTCTTCTTTTTAATGCCTTCTTCCTTGAATGATTTCATCCACTCCCAGTTTTTAGCTGGTCTAGGCAGAAAGCTTTCTCTCTCACCAGGGGTGGTTAGATGCTCCTGGCCCATGAGAGCCAAGCCTGCCCATCTCCTCTTGTCTCTGAGTTCAGGGTCCTCACACTGGTGGCGGGAAGTCAGCTGTGAGGAAAGCAGGGACACCACAGAAAAGGGTGAGCACTCGCATCAGGGCTGGGGCTCACCCGGTTTGCTAGCGACCCGCCGTTTAACGCCAACCTCTGTCTACAGCTCCCACGACCGTTTCTCTCTGAATATCCTACTCGCTCTTCAAACTCAGCTTGTTCAAAATAAATTGATAGGCATGCCCAACCAGTTCTTCTTCATTTTCTCTGTTTGTTAGAGGAAATGCCATTTTTTATTGTTTCTCAGGCTTAAAAATTGCTTGAGACCTTGACTCCTGTCCTACTCTCCGTGGAGGACTGAGTTAGCGATGTTTCCTGGCATTGTCACCTCTTTGGAGTCTCACTTCATGTGGGTCTCTATTGTTAGTTCCCTAAATCGTGTCCTTGGTCTGACATAGTCCAGTCCAATCCATGTTCCACATTACCGTCAATATTTAATAAATGAAGGTTTATTTTTGCCAGACACGAAGCTAAGTGCTTTATGTATCTTATCTCATTTAATCCTCAGGACAACATTATGGAGTAGTGTACCTCTCAGGAGTTGTCGGTGACTAAAAACACTCAAACAAACCTAGCCCTTCCCTGGACCAGTAAGTGGCCAGGAAAATGCAATTGGAAATTATCCTCTAAACCAGGCAGGGCCCACCTGCTGGTAGGGGTGGGGTGGGGGGGGGTTAGCCTTCTGCAAGCCCCCGTGCTGAGCATGGGAAGAGAGGTGGAAGCTTGGTAATGCAACCCACGTCTAATTTAGGCTGTTACCAGTGTCCTCATTGTATAGATAAGGAGTAGACTACAGGGAAGTAAGTTTTCTAAGGTGTTTCCAACTTGGATAAGGAGGCCTTGAAATTTTCCTGACTTTGCAACTTAGGGTATCCTTCGTTATCCTTTGTCATAAAACTCCCCACTTATGCAGTAGAGTCTCATGGTCAGATGATTTGGCTGTGAAGTTGGATAGACCTAAATTTCAATCTACCTTGCCACCTGCTGTTTGCCACTGGGCCACTTACTTATCCCCTCTGAAAACAATATCTATCTCCTAGGAAACAATAAAACCCTCAGTTGGATTTTTCTGTGTACACATGGCACAAGTCTTGGTTAGTAAGAGTGTAGGAAACGTCGACTATGGTGATGATGATTAAACTCTAGTTCAGCAAGGCATAGACCAAATTTTTCTGTATCTGTGGGCTGTGTGATTATAGACCATTGCTTTTGGATAAAATATTTGTTGAGTTAAAAAAAACACAATATGGAGGAAAATTGTACTCCAGGGATTAATGACATCATTAATGTTCAAGAATGATCAAAGGGAACTCATCCTGCTTCAGTGGCAGCCGAGGCCCCTGGGCCGAAGGTGACAACCACCTCCACATTCCACGTGAGATGCCCGACCCCTCAAGCAGGTCTCACGAAGATGTCCAGAATCATGAAAGAGGAGCTGTTGGTTTGATGGAAGATTTCCCTGGGGACGTTGTCAGTGTGCTGGGAGCCACTCTTTCTTTCAGACATACATGCTGGAGAGAAGTTGGTGGCTGCTTCCCTCCACCTCAGGTCAACTGAGAGGAATGTCAGGGGACCTGCCCCGATGGCTTCATGAGTGTCCTCTGCTGTGTGAGGGACACACCAGACTGGTGTTTGATCCACGCGGGACAACTCTCAAGGCGAGAAGCTGTGGCTGGCACAGAGAGTGGGCACGGCTCGTTGGCCATGGGACACATGGCCTGAGCTGCTGGGACAAGAGTGTGTGTTTCTGGTGGACGAGGGTTGGGCTCTGCCCACCACAGAGCTGGTGTGGGGTCACTGGCATGCCTGCTCCAAAACACTAGGCGGAGGAGCTGATGTTCTCTGGGGGCCATTCAGAGGACCGAGGCAGAAGACCTCAGCAGGAAGAGGCCAGGTGTGCTCTGGGAGTGCCGTCATCTGAGGGAAAGAGGGTTGTAAGTGAACACAGCAAGGAAACTGCAGGTGAGAACCCCCAGAACTGGGCTCTCTCTCCAGACCCCAGGAAATGTTCTCTGGAGAGAGAAGGTCCAAGCGCAGAGAATGCTGGCACCAGATTGTAGCTGGGCGACCTCAGCCATGCCTTCCCTGCCTCCCAACCTTTCCTCCTTCCTCAACCCACTGAGATCCTGAGAGAGACAGAGACTGGTGGCGAGTCCAGAATGCAGCCACAGCCCCCTTCCTTTCTGAAGGCTTTCTGCCTGAAGCAGGCCTTGGTGAAGAGAGCGAGAAGATTTTAACTTAAGTTTGGAGGTTTAACTAGGACCCAGAACTGGACATTTTCTTTGTAGATGTGAACATTTTTGTGACTTGATGTGACCAGAAGAGTGATAATGACCAGAAGAGTCAAGGGGTTTGCTGTCGTCCTTCAGTCTAGTGGTGAACGGAAGCGAGTCCCCCGGAGCGGATCAGGACAGGCAGCAGGCTGAAAAGAATAACATTGTTTTCAGTTTTGTCCTAGGAGTCTCGCTTGCTGCATGTAATACCCAAATATCAAACTGTTGGTAATGGGGTTAAGCATTGTCTGGCGTTTCAAGTGGAGGAGTCACTGTTGGGATTTGTTTGGTTTGGTTGTCGGGTTGCAAATCGAGATGTTGCAAGAATGGATCTGGGCATGGTGTCTGTCTTTGATTCAAAGGAGTCCCTGAGCTGACCACAACGGGCAAAGTGGGGTAGAAAATGGTTCCGTTGGGCAAATGTTGCCTTTCTCTGGTCTCTTGCTTTGCCTTGCTTCTCAGTCAGTCTGTGTTAACTGATTGCTGTGCTCCCGTCCCCTGGAGATAACCACTTTTGAAGAAATACACCTGACTTTCGGCTCTGAACTATTTATGGAAAAGTAAAGCATTTCACTCAAAAGCAGTACAGAAGATAAAATCGGGGTCTGTTATCCATGCTTTTTGACCACACTGGTGGGATACATCTGGGAGCATCGTGAAACACAGTGTGATCATCACCAACAATAGACAAGAAACCAAGGCAGAGCCTTGACGCAGGAGATACAGGGTGATGGGAATGAGGCCACCTGTCCCTAAGATAGACTTCAGTCTTCCTACAGAGACCGGCAGGGACCACCAGAGAAGTGAGCGATGGTGTGGGCAGGCTGGATGGTTATGGTAAACTCAAAGAAAAAAGAGAGAGCTCCACATTAGTGGAAAAGAAGGCTGAATTAAGGCTTTAGGTTTTCGGGGAGGTCTTCATGGAGTATCCTGTTAAAATGACATCATTAGGATGGACCTTAATCTTTATGACTTGTCCTTATGAAAAGGGGAGATCTGGAGAAAGACATGCCCAGCAGGGAGAATGCCTTGTGAACTTGAAGATGGGCACGACCGAGACAAGATCGGGATCCTTCCCTCACAGCACTCATTAGGAAGTAACTGTCGACACTTGATTTCAGACTTCCAGCCTCCTGAACTGTGAGATGAGAAATTTCTGTTGTTCAAATCTCTCAGTTTATGGTACTTTGTTATGGCAGCTCTTGGAAATGAATACAATAGATATTTGTTTAAATACTGTGATTGTAACGAGATAAGAATTCTTAAACTGCACAGCCTCATCTTCCAGGGTAATTTTGATCAAATTCAAAATAATGAATTTTAGATTAAATTGCTTCCCCAGGAGCTTGAAGGCCATGCCAGTCTGTCCCTTTTCTCTCATCCCAAATGTTCTTCTAGTCTTTAGATTCAAAATATCATTGATTTGGAGAATGTTTTTAGCCGTAGGCTGAATTCCCAAGATTTTGCGAATCTTGTATTCCTAGGGAGCTTTCGGAAGCTTTCTCCAGTGGTTTATATGTGTTGATCTGGTTAGACACAGCAGATGGGCCTAAATAACCACCCCCTTTCTTTCCCAAAATCTCTTAAAGATCCATTTCTGTGAGTTAGGCTGGACAGAGGTTGTCATTTTTGAGAATCCATTCTATGCTTAAATCACTCATCTATTTTTAAGTTCTGGTCTCTGAGTGAATTTTTCAAAAGCTGGCTGTCAGCTTTTGACAAATTGTTCATCATGCATGATAGTCTACATCTTGTCCCTTTTAGGATTATGTCCAGATGCACTTTTGCCATTTACTAATTAAATACTTCTCCCCCGCCACGTGCATTATGCACACTTACATTTTGAGGAGCAAGCCTGTGGAATGCTGATGGTATTTACAGACAGACCCTCGCATCCAGACGGGAGGATACTTGGAAGACCATCAAGAGCATTTCCATCTTTTTAGGATCAAAGGGTACATACACGCTGACACTGCCATCCTGTATCAGAGGATAAGTCTGTGCTGGCTTATCACGAGCAGTTATTCTTGGGTGTCCTTTACTGCTCTGGGAGAAACATTTAACTCAGTGTTATTTGTTGCCCAAATAGCAACCTCAGATTCATGGACCCCAAACTCTACGAAACCAGGCAATTCACTTTAGCAAACCTTCCATGGTTCTTGTGCCAGATTTTACAGGTAACACACAGCCTCTACCTTTAAGGGACTTCCTACATACATAAGCGCAGGATGGTGGCCCTGGTTTGAGGCTGAAACTCTGGTATTAGGGCGTGTACTTCTTCTAAATCTTATTCTGGCAACATGGCACTTTTCATTCCTGCCCTCATGCCCAGTGGGCTCCTTTTCAAAGCTCCCCACTGCCACAGGAGGTAGGAAGTAGCACCTGCTGGACAAATAGGGCTAGGAATGCCTGTGGGTCTTTAGCCTAAGTCCAAAAGAAACTCTTGGACCCAGTGGAGGCTTTTGGAAACTTTCTTTGATGCAACTCCATGATCAAGAGATCCCGGGAACTTTAGAACTCTGGGCATTTGCCCACAGCTGGCTGAAAACCTCAGACTGAAGTTGTACCATACTTTGCTCTTACAAATGGAGGAAAGATTGTTCCGTTTCTTGGTGCTGCCCAGTTTTTGGCTCATGGAGCATTTCTTGAGAGGAGACCTCAGGAGTCAGGATGGGTAGGACCCAAACAGAACCATAAAATCTTAACTTTTATACCTGAACTCACTAGTTTAGTTTCTCTTACATTTTAGTCACCGGAACAGAGGTTCAAAAACTTGCCTCAGCTTCATGGCCACTTAGTGGGACTCTTAGGGCTAGAATTCAGATCTCTTTGTTCCCTGATGGTCTTGCATTGTCTATTTTGCACATAGTCTTTCCAGCCAAGCACTGCATTCAGTGGTGTGTTGACAAGTTGGCTGTCTCTCAAACATACCCTCTGATTTGTGGTATTTATAGATTTCCACAGTATGAATCTTCTACCATGGCCAATTTCAAACTACCAACCGTCTAAGAGCTGGCTTTCAAAATTCCAGGCACTGTCAACAGTTGGTTCCAGCACACTACTGACTTCATCCTCCTGCCTGCTCTGTTTTGTGGTGTTGGGGTTGTATCAGTGTCCAATGCCTTGTGAGGTCAGTCGGCCCCTGTGATGGGAAGACATAAAATAGTGTGACTAAGAGAAGGGCCTGTTTCATTGATTGGATGTCCCAGCATTCCTTGGACCCTAATTTCTTCCTAGGACTCTGTAGTCTTTGAGTCAACATTTGATAATAAACACTGGCTCTTGAGTGAGGGGATGTTTCTTTAGCTCTAACACGTTTTGAAATAGTCCCGTTTTGGGACTTGGAACTTGCTATTCATAAAGATTTTGCTACTTGAGAGAATGTCCAGTGGAAGGGTGTGGAAAGTTTCCTCTCCATCTAATCATTCATTTTCTTTATATTTGACCATTACCACTGCACCTAAACCTAATTATGGCACTCCTTCATCTGGCTGTTTTGAGTGGAGAGACTGGAGGGGATAGAATACAGGGGACAATGTCCTCGTAATCCGGACTGCTAACGGAAGAACAGAATCTAGAGCCGGAAGGGCCCTAAAGATACTCGTCACTTACATACTGTAGATGAGGAAACTTAGAGACTGAAACCTACACAGACCCACACAGCTGTTGAGAGTCTTTTGGGATCTTAACCTGTGATTCTTGATACCCCATTCAGTGTTTTTCCCCATGACACCATTATGACTATTTGATGACTATTTGCACCTTCAGAGCGTGGAATGTCATGCTTCTGACTTCAGATTGAATGAATGTGAATGAGCAGTTTTCTACGTGCTTTTTGTTCTATTAAGAAGTAGAGTATGGGGACGCCCTGGGTAGCTCAGTTACTAAATGTCTGCCTTTGGCTCAGGTCATGATCCCAGGGTCCTGGGATTGAGCCCCTCATCGGGCTCCCTGCTTTGTCCTCTCCAGCTTCCCTAACTGCTTGTGTTCATGCTCTCACTGTCAAATAAATAAATAAAATATTAAAGTAGAGTATGGATTGGAGAATTGATTTGGAGGACTGCCCAGGACTTTTTAACCTCCTACAACTTCTCGTCCATGAGTTGTCCAGGGAAAGATTCAGAAAGAGCTGGATGATGTGAAGCTTGAGGCTTTTGGGAAAGAAGAACCATTCCTTGTTTTTCATATGTGCAAAATGAAATCTTCAGTGTTGAGATAGAGAATAACCCACCTGTTTTGTATCAAGACAAAGACTTGGCTCTGAGGTATCAGTTAATTGTACAAACATTTAAGCACCTACAGTGTGGGCGCATGGGAGAGTTAGTTGGTTAAGTGACTGCCTTCGACTCAGGTCATGATCCTGGGGTCATGAGATTGAGTCCCGTGTTGGGGTCCCCCAGCTCTGTGAGGAGCCTGCTTCTCCCTTTCCCTCTGCCTGCCTCTCCCCCTGCTTCTGCTCTCTCTCTTTCTCTGTCAAATAAATAAATAAAATCCTTACAAAAAATAAATAAACACCTACAATGTGCCAGGCAGCATGTGAGGCACTGGGAATATACAGATGAATAAAACATCAGCTTGATTTTCTAAGAACATGGACCCTGTGAGAGAAGAGACACATGAACAGATAACTTCAGCATAATTTTCTAAGAACAGGACATGCACAGAGCACAGGATGGCAGAGGGGTTCAGTTTTATACATATTTTCGTTGTTAACTTGGACTTAGCAGGAAGAGCACTGAACAGGGAGTCCAGTAATTGGGTTTTGGTCCCAGCACCGTGATGTATGAATGTGTTACTCAATATAAATCATTTAGCATCTTTCTGTGTTAGAGAATGGGAGAATCATGGTAGACTCCTAAAAGGTTATTGGGAAGATTGAACAAATTCTCTACAAAAGTCCTTTGAAAGTATTGTCTACTGCACAATGCAAGTATATTATATTTTTCATTTGGAAGCAGGTAACTTTTTTTTTTATTCCTTGACAAAGCTCTCTCTAGAAGTATCCATTATCAAATATGTATTGAGCACCTGAATATTTACTAGCCCCTATGTCCATGTCCTAAAATACAATAGTGAATTAAACAGAGAAGGCCCCTACTTGTGGAGCTTGAATTCAAGAGGGGAAAGAGAAAATTAAAAAGTCTTAAAAAGTAAAGGAAAATATCAGGTAGTATTTCAAGTAAGTACAAAGCAGATAATAAAACAGGGTAATGTGATAAGAGTGGTTGGGTAGACTTTGTGTTGGGTCAGGAAAGACTCTCTGAAAGGTGGGACTTTTAAGCTGAGTGACAAGTAGGAACAAGCCATGCAAATATGAGAGATACTAAGGAATGGTTCTAGCATAAGCCCTCGGCAGGAATGTGCGTAGCAGCTTTTGGGAACAGAGAGGACCAGTGTTGCTCGAGCACAGTGCACAAGGGGCAGATAGGTCATACTGGGGGTCAGAGAAATAGACGCATTGAAGCACAAAGAATTTTTTAAGCTGTCATAGGGAGTTGTGGTTTTATATGAAGTACAGGGAGACCAGTGAAGGGTTTTAACTAGCAGAATAGCAAGGTTTGATTTTGTAGAAGATCACTTTGGCTGCTGTTGGAGAATGAATCAGAGGTCAAAGCCTTGTGGCAGGAAAGGTGAGAGAGAATATGAGCTTATCCTGGCTTCTAGCAGAAAGGCTGATAGGAGTAGAATGTCTATAGGATATTATTGAAGATAGAATCAAGAGAATTTCCTCATAGTTCAGTATTGGGTAATGTGGGAAAGAAAAAAATTTAAGGTCGCTCCTTAATTTTTGGCCAGAGTAGTTCAATTATTTTGAGGGAGGAGTCATGGGAGGAATAGAAGAAGCAGTCAAGAATTATTTTATCTGTGTCAGATTTGACATGCCTGTTAGACATAGGTGCAGATGTCAAGAAGGAAGTTAGGTCTGTGAATCTGGAATCTAGGAATCATTAACAAGTTGACGGATCTGGAGAAAGCTGCCCTGTGAGAGTCTATCCCTACACTACTTAGAAGGGGATGTAGGGTAGAGGCTGCTCAGAGGGCAAAAGGAGTCACAGAAGTTCAAGAAGGTGTGGCCAGGCAAGAAAACCATGTGAAGGATGTGTCCTGGAAGCTATGAGAAAAAAAGGGAATAATCAAGTAGGAGAGAGTGATTAACAGTGCTGGTTAGGGGTCAGAGTCCACATACAATAAGAGTAGTTACCATGGTTGGCAAAAAGTAATGAACATTGGGCTTAGCAACACGGAAGGGAGATTGTTGGTGTCTTGACAAGATTGGTGGAGATAAAAGTTGGAATGAAGTGACTTGGGGAAAAATATGAGACGAAAAAGTGGCTATTTTGTCTGTAGATCACTACTTCAAGAAGTTTGCTGTGAAGGGGGGGAAGCCATGGCAGAGTGCCAACAGGGGCATTCAGAATTCTTTTTTAAAAAAAGGCATTTCTGGGTTTTGCATTAGTGGATATGATCTAGTAGACATTATCCAGATGACACTGAGGGTGCAAGAGCGGGGATACTCCCAACAGATAAAGCCTTGGGAACGTGAGAGCAGATGGGATTTAGAGCACAAGCTGGCGGCTTGGACTTCCACGGGAGCCGGAGCACTTCACCGAGGAGCGCAGGGCAGTGTAGCAAGGATGTCTCTAGGGGAAGGTGAGTGGTAGGTCTGCCAATGGAAATCTGAGTCTGTTTGCCTCCGCTTTTATGCATCTGGAGGTCGTGGTGAGGGGTGAACATCAGACATCGTCATCTAGAGAAGTGAGAGGGCATGTGTAGTGCAGCAGTGCAGTGAGGTTGCCTGGCAGTACCGAGGGCCATGGAAGATCTGTGGTCCTGAGACGAAAGGCAGACCAGGGAGCGTCTTTGGTTTTATTTTGCTGTTCTACCAGTTGGGCTACAGAGACGGTCTAAGTAGGTAGCTGTAGTAGTAGCAGTGGTGGTAGCTCAACTACTGTTGAGCTTTATCATGGGATGCAGTGGAAGGAGAGAAGGAAGATAGAGTTAGAGGGTGATTAAAGAATGGATCAAAGAGTCCAGCAGGATAAAGAAGACTTCAATGACTTGGGGGTGACCGATGGAGGAAATGAAGTGGAGGACCTGAGCAGAAGGATGTCTGGAGTGAGAGCACTAGAGGGGACAAGCTGGGAGATGAGGAGGGGTTTGAGGGCAGAAACATACCCAGAGACAGAAAGCAATTTCCACGATGTTCTAAGAAAATTTCAGGAGTGAAAATCCATTTGGTGTGCTTTTTTTTTTTTTCCCCCTTAAGATTTTATTTATTTATTTCAGGCAGAGAGAGCGCACAGAGAGTGCACAAGCTGGGGGTGGGGGTAGGGGGAGAGACAGATGGAGATGCAGATTCCCTGCTGAGCAAGGAGCTCGATGTGGGCCTTGATCGCAGAAGGCTGGGATCATGGCATGAGCCAAGGCAATTGCTTAACCAACTGAGCCACCCAGGCCCCCTGGGACTTAATATGAGTATTCTCAGGGTTACTTTACCATAAAAAATTGAGATTACATTCTCCATTATAAACTTTTGACTAGGAGAGGCCTTAGACTACCCTTTGAACCTTCCTGGTTGATCAGGACAGGCTTATTGGTGTTGGGAGACGAGGATATCATTTTCTTTTACTAAAAGATCTAGGAAGAGACTTAGAAAAATTTTTTTATTTCTACATAATCCTAGCAGACATGGCACAAAGAAACATGACTAATACTTTGGGCAAGTAAGTAAATGTTTGTGGGGAGAGTCATAGGGAGAATAATGCTTTTCCACTATTAAAGAATACAGTGGGACCCCTACCTGTCTCCTATCCCAGTACCAGGCATCTCCTCATCCATCAACAATGATTTAAAGAATCAAGTGAATCCAGCCTGGATATTGCAAGTTGCCACAGACCCTCCAATTGTAAGAAAGCAGTTTATTATGGGCTTCAAACAGAAGACTTTTCCCCGGAGCTTAATTGCATATAGTAAAAACCTAATAATATTAACATGATTAGGCAGCCACAGCGAATTAGTCATTCCATTGTATATTACCAAAGCCAAATGTCGCCTAAAGCATTGATCTTAGGTGAATATGAGGCTGAAACCGTATTTGTATAATATAATTTTAAAAGAAAGTCTAGAAACTATAGAAAATGTTGACAGTGTCTTGTTGAAGTAGGACATGCTTGATATACAACCTGAGAACTTGAAAGAAATGTCTGGCTTACAATCTGGCTACATTTAGTAAGCTGGGAGACAGACATGTCTCTATTTTTAAAAAATTTCTTTCAAAAGATCTGAGGTCCTATAACATTCTGCCATTCTTCTTCCCTGTGTATTTCCTTGTACCTACTGGTCTTAAAGCCATGGTTATCTTGTCTTCCTGGCAGAGAATGAACCTTCCAGAATGTTTTGGTTCATTTCCTTGAGAGCTTTCAGGCATTAGAATTTTTTCACTGACAAGAGATAGATGTAAAACTTTGGGGGAAGTGACTCAGTCTCCTAAAATAAATCTCATAAGTTGCTGAGGACTTTGTAATCAAGTCACATTTTGCAGAAATGAGCTGCATAGTATAAATGTCTTTTTGAAAGGACATTTTAAAAATTATGGCATCTTGAAGATCTCAAGATTTGCACTTACTGAATCTCCTTTATATGCTGAGGTGAATTTTATACTGACAGAGTCTTCCTGTGCCTGCAAGTCTATTTAATAGTCCATGGGTATACCCAGGTACATGCAAAAAGCAGAAACACTTAGCTATCTGTTGCTTCAGTAGTATGATTACATTCCCTAAAACATCTGTTAAACACTTTCTTGCCCATTATGTCAACTGTCAAAGAATCAAAATAAATAGTTAGTTGAGCTTCCTTCTGGTAGCCTCTGGCTAGTTGGTACTTCCTGGCATTTCCTTTGCTCAGGTTCTGCCCTATGTGGCACAGTTATTAGGGGTCATCAGCTGGGGAGATCTACCCAAGAATAAAAACCCCAAGGCAAGGATGTCCATATGTTAGTTAATTCTAATTCTGTTTGGTTTACACATATTTAAGTTTCTTTAGTAATAAGCATTCAGCCTCCCAAATTAAATTGTTGGCCACAGAAATTTTGTTTGCTCTCTTACAGGTTTGTTTGTTTTTTGGAGGCGGGGCGCAGGAGGGGATTTCCCTGGGCTCTTGTCAAAGGTACACTGCAGTAGTTTGTATTAGATACCATGAAAACCATTTCATTCAATATGCTGCACTCTTCACTCTGACAAAAAGCTGTAAAATGACAACATTATGGAGCATAGTGTCTCTAAGGGGGACTGAACAAAGCAAAAGCAGCTCAAGTAACCCATGGTATGGAGGTATACCATGTACATGGATGACTGAAACTTTCTCACCTGAATTCTCTTGTTGGACAACAGTGCCAGAGTTTCTTTGACTAAGAATAAAGGATATATTGCTGCAAACCATCCTCTCACCCAAACTAAATCCAAGATCTATTAAATGTTCAGGTACTATGTAGTTGCTTGATTACTAATTTCTAATGAAAGCTTACCATTTCTTTTTTTCTTTTTTTCTTCAGTAACTTGAGGTTATTATGGCAAGTTTTTCTCCTTGGGTTGCCTGGTTATTGTGGGTATTCTTTTCATGAGATGATCCTATGAACAGTAGCCATCCCTTGATTTAATGTTTTATCTAGGGAATTTTGTTTTCCATTGGGAATCATGTTGATGAAGGGAGATATATCTTCCTTATTAAAACTTTTTCTTGGAGCACCCGGGTGACTTAGCCATTAAGCATCTGCCTTCAACTCAGTCATGATCCCAGGGTCCTGGGATTGAGCCTTGCATCAGGCTTGCTGCTCAGTGGGAAGCCTGCTTCTCTCTCTCCCACTCCTCCTGCTGTGTTCCCTCTCTTGCTCTCTGTCAAATAAATAGATAAAATGTTTTAAAAAAACACTTTTTCTATAAGTACAAATGGATGCTCTTTAAATGTTTATATTTCATTTTAAAGCATCTGTATATGTATATTCACATGTATTAAACATCTGTAAAAGATAAGTTGTTACCTGACATGATATTTTGAAATATTTGGTAAGAAAAAGGGATGGTCCATATTTTTAGAGGTAGAATTTTTAGTTTTTAATTAAAAAAAAAAAAAGATTTTATTTATTTATTTGAGAGAGAGAGAGATATCATGAGTAGGGGAGAGGGGTAGAGGGAGAAGAAGACTCACTGCTGAATAAGGAGCCCAGTATGGGGCCGGAGCCCAGGACCCTGGGATCATGACCTGAGCAGAAGGAAGATGCTCAACTGACCGAGCCACCCAGGTGCCCCACTTAGAGTTTTTAAAGAAAATTGTCACTTTAAACTTATTACAAGGGGATTATGTTTTTGTAAAATTTCAAACAATACATTTATTTCCCCTTTCTCCACCAGAGGTGAGAAGTGTTGATGATGGATTCCGTATAGCAGTACATACACAGAAACACACTTGCACAGAGGCATATAGGAATATACTTTTAAACTAAAAAAATCATGCTAGGCCTATTCTGCAAATTGCTTTTGTTTTTACTTTACAATGTGTCTTGAACATTCATCCATCTCACTATTCATTGTTTTTAACTTCTTTATAACACTCCCTGATATGTTTGCACCATAATTTATTTAACCATTGTCTTCTTGATGAGCATTTGGGTTCATACCAAGATTTGATATTGCAAACAATGCTGCAGTAAACATTTCTATACTTACAGTCAGCATTTCTAAAAAAATTAGTTTTCTAGGGGCACCTGAATGGCTAAGTCGGTTAAGCTCCTAATTTTTGATTTAGGCTCAAGGTCATGATATCAGGATCATGAGATTGAGCCCCACGTTGGGCTCCACACTCACTCTGCTTGAGATTCTCTCCTTCTCCCTGTGCCCTTCCCCCACTCTGTTTTCTCTTTCTTTCTCTAAAATAAATAAATACTTTAAAAAATTAAAAATATAAAAAATCAGTTTCTAGGCATGGAACTGCTGAGGCAGAGAATGTGCACATTTAATTTAAGAGCTACTGCTAAATATCCCTCCAGAAACATCATATCAATTTACTAAAATTTTCCTTATTAAGCATGAAATTAAATTAGAAATTGCCCAATGATAGGGTTACTGGGGTGCTAAATGGTTGGGGAATATATTACAGATAAAGTTGTATACATTTTTAGGTTTCATAGAAAATTAAAAGTCTTTAAGTAGAAACAAGTTGAATATAAAGTAGGAAATTAATTTAGACTTTACATTTTCTAAGAATGCAGGTTATGGGGTGCCTGGGTGGCTCAGTGGGTTAAAACCTCTGCCTTCGGTTCAGGTCGTGATCCCAGGGTCCTTGGATCAGGCCCCGCATCAGGCTCTCTGCTCAGTGGGGAGCCTGCTTCCTCCTCTCTCTCTCTGCCTGCCTCCCTGCCTACTTGTGATCTCTGTCTGTCATATAAATAAATGAGATCTTTAAAAAAAAAAATGCAGGTTAGTAGTCAGAGAGACGGCAAAAGAGTCACTATTTGGTCTTGGACAAGAGTTGAATGAAGGGCATCTTCACAGGAAGGTGCTATCTGGAAAAAGATGGTCTTTCCTCAGGTTCTCATGATTTTTAAGTAAACAACTTGTGCCTGGGCTTCAGTCCAGGGAGGTCTTTGTGCTAGGACAATACAGATCTTTAGGCTATGGAATAGAAGTAGAATAACAAAATTTCCTGTGCATATTTGGTTTATAAAAATAACCTCTTTGAAAGCACATTTTCAGTTGCAAGTATCCCGTGCTTCTGAACTATTTCTAGGCTATCCTGTTTCAGTCAAAGGGCTTGATTTTAATACAATGCACAAGCTTATCTTTTCATTCAAGAGAAAATGCTATATCTTTTCCAGAAGTCTGCAGGCATTAGTCATAAACCCTACGCTCCTTCCCCCAACATGAAAATCCTGCCTCTGTCTGTCCCATTTCCTTGCTGCTGCATGTAACAGAAGTGGTGCACTTTCTCTGCAATGTTGGCAGCTATAATTAGGCTATCCCTTTTGGAAAGGCCTCAAGAATTCCACAGTGAAGGATACAAAGCACCAAACACTCTTCACTATGATTAGAAAAATTGTTGAAAATTGGAGATTTTATTCTTAGATTCATGAAAAGGCTCCCGAAAACCTGGCCTGAGGGAGGGAGCCAGTTAATTTCTTTTAAGACAAATTCTCCATGTTTCCAGATTCTGGTATATTTTTTATTCTTGGGGTGGTTCCAATTATTAATTATTCTTATAATTCAATTATATATAATACAGTACTGAGTACCCACTATGTTAGGACCTACTGTAGGAATTTATTTAAATCCAGAGGACTCTTTCTTATCTTGAAAAGTTGTCAGCACCTAATAATACTCTTCTCTTATCTAGAAAATGTCTCAGTAGACATGGCAGTAAAGGGCTATTGAACTGTTCATTTAAAGATATGTTCATATTTGCTGATAATTTGAATTATTCTCTTGCAAACTCAGGCCTTCAAGTCCAAGCATCTGTCAGTCCCCCTCAGGAGACTGTCTGGTTAGAACAACAGTATTGTTGTGCGACAGGCCTGGGTTTGAATCCGGCCCTTCTCACCTGCTAGTGACTTGAACCTGGGTAAGGTATGTAAAGTTGCAGTTTTGCCGTATGTCAAAAAAGAAATGTAAATATTCATATTTGACTTGGAGGAAGAGCTTGATCATGAGTTGCTGTTCTTGTAGTTGGCACTTTATTCTCAGTTTTGTGGAAACTTAAAATTGTGCTTCTCTCAATTCTGTACCAGAGTATTTCTGCTGCTGCTAGTGGTAAATAAATAGCATTAATTGGGGCTCCTGGCTGGCTCAGTCATTATGCATGTGCCTTCGGCTCAGATCATGCTCTCAGGGTCCTGGGATCGAGTCCCGCATCAGGCTCCCTGCTTGGAGGGAAGATTGATCTCCCTCTCCTACTCCACCTCCTTGTGTCCTCCCCTCTCGCTGTCTTTCTCTCTCTCTGTCAAATAAATAAATAAATAAAAATAAGTAGTATTAGTCTCTGAAAATTTAGCCCAAAGTAGTTGCTACTAGGATTGAATTTTTTGAAGTTTTATTTTACCTCTTTATAACATAAATGTGTTTTCACATAGAATTACTTTTTTAAAATCACTAATAAAAAAAAAATCACTAATTAAATTACATCTTCAAAGTAGCCTCCAAAAAGTATGCTCCATATTTGGGAGCATGGGACCGGGTGGAGAGAGGTCCCTGGACCACCAATTGCATTCCGGAGTCTGCATATCATCTTGAGAACCAGTGCCTTGAGAGGAACTCTGGAACTTTCAGGGCCCATATGTAGGGATCGTTTTGAGATTAAGAATGGATGTTTTGATGGAATCAGAGAGGGAGACAAACCATAAGAGACCCTTAACCATAGGAAGCGAACTAAGGGTTGCTGGAGGGGTGCGGGTGGGGAGATGGGGTAACTGGGTGATGGACGTTAAGGAGGGCACGTGGTATAATAAGACTGATGAATCACTACCCTCTACCTCTGAAACAAATAATATATTATATGTTAATTAACTGAATTTAAAATAAAAAATATACATACATACGTACATACATACATACTACAAAACAGACAAAAAGAATGAATTTTTTGGCCAATATGTCGCCACAGATTGTAACAAAATCATGTAGTAACATTGGATGCTAAACATATGTAGGTTTGGAAGCCATACTTCTCTCTCCATTTTTAAATTTTATTTCTCTCTGTTTTTAAGATTTAGTTCTTTTTTCTTTTTAAAGATCTTATTTATTTATTTGACAAACAGAGATCACAAGCAGGCAGAGAGGCAGGCAGAGAGAGAGGAGGAAGCAGCCTCCTCGCTGAGCAGAGAGCCTGATGCGGGGCTTGATCCCAGGACCCTGAGATCATGACTTGAGCTGAAGGCAGAAGCTTTAACCCCCTGAGCCACCCAGGCACCCCTTTAAGATTCACTTCTAATGAAACACCTGAATCTGTAGAATACCATGAACCTTTTATTCTTGCTGGAGGGACAAGATATGGGGATACAAGAAATCAGAAGATCTGTAGCTATATCCAGTGGCATAGGATTAGGTGAAGAATGAATGGCGGATAGTAAATGATATGTTTAAGAGAGAAAGATTCCGCTTTGGACTGAGCCCTAGAGCTGGTTTCACAGAGGTTCATAAGAGACTTGATTAGAGTTTGAAGAACGAGTGGGATTTGATTGGTTGGGAAGTGAGTCATTTAGGGGGATTTCTTCTTTTCCCTTTCTGTATCCAAGCTTTTTCTGCCTGAACTGCTAAGTCTTTTATGTGGCAGTTCAGACAGAAACACCAAATTTATTAAAACCTATAGCAATATCTCTTGCTTTCACAAAGACCTAGTAATTATATAACATCACCTCCTGGTTGAAGTTGTTACCATGTTTATTTAAGCTGTCACGTTTTGCCAGGAATCTCTGTTTCTGTGCATGCATAATCAAAATATTTTCTCCCACTAACTTGGCCATATTGTTTGTTTTCAAATTTTTTAACTTGACTGTTAGTCTTTTTCTTCAAATTTTGAGTCCTTCTTATCCAGCCAAGATACTTTCCAGGCCAATATGTTATCTCTCATTCACCCCATGGACAGATACTGACTTCCCAAGCCATTTTTATTCTTCTCTCCATCCCCAGCCCCTACACCTCCACTTTTTCCCCCTTCTGGGTCTTCTTCCCTCCCCTTTGCTTCCTAAAACCCCCTGCCCCTTCTTAAAAAAAAACTCTGCTTCCTGTTGCTGTGTTTCAGGAAGGGCATGCTTTGTACAGGGTTGTTAGAGCATTGTGGAAACTGGTCCTTCTTATTATTCAGCTTGTTGGGTCTCTAGTGGGCCCTGCCTCAAACATCTTTGGATGCATGTGAGAAGGATGAGGCATGTGAAGCAGTGGTATTGGGAAGTTCTGTTGAGTTGTAGTAAAGGAGACCTCACTGGAAAAGCAATGTCTTCACATCTATGAAGGAAATGGTAGCTGAATAGGTCAGTGGAGACCCATAACCTAAAGAATTCAGCAACTTTCCAAGGGAAAGCAGATTGTGGTGATTGAGCACCTTAATAGAAAATGGGAAAAGTGTCTTGAGTATTTACAAGTCAGGGTGTGCTGTGGCATGTGGTAGGAGCTGAAGGACTGTTCTGTCACTATTACCTGTGAAGTTGTGTAGAGGGTTAGCAAACCTGCTATGCATTAACATCTTTTAAAAAAATAATAAAAAGAAAAAACCAACAAAACCCAAATATACTTATGCTGCTGGCTCCCTATCTCTCAAAAGAATGTAAGATTTGACAAATGCGGGTCTGTAGAGACTGACCGGAAGTCATTTATGTATGTGTGTGTAGAGGGAGGTCATCAAGACAGTATGAATGGGGTAGGTCCACAGTGGCCCCAGGAAGTGAATATCAGTGAGCTCCACTGGAAGTGAGTGGAAGGCTGACTCTCAGAAGTGAGATTTCTCTGGTGCCTGAGTCATATTAAGCCCTACCTTATGGATGCCTTCATTTATCTTCAAGGGCAGAAAGCAGGGACAGTATCTCTCCTCTGTCACACCAAACTAAACCATTTTCATTCTTCTATATGTGGAAGTTGTCACAAAGGCAGTCTTGTTTTTTGTTTTTTGAATTGAAGTATATATGCCAACCTTGGCCTCTAATACATTTGCAGAACAACAGTTTGCTGGGACTGGTGAGGACATTGTCTCAGTCTTGACCAGGTCACTTTTACTCATTCTTGTTTCCTCCTTGATTTCTGTAACCATTTCAGCTTGGTCACCCCTAAAGAAATGCCTGTAGACAAATCTCTATGTGTAGAGATTTGGGGCATGTTTCTCCAAAAGGAGAAATGATAAGGGTGCTTTTATAGCTTATGCTGAACATTTAAAAATTACTCTTTAGAGGATTTAAACAGTCATAGGCTGCAACCAGAAATATATAAGAACAACTGCTTTTACATGTTTATTTCTATCTCCTTTACAAGATATACAGTGAATCTTTAAAAATGACATTTCTGAACTCTTATCTGTGTTATAATTTACCATGTATTTTTGGCCAGTGTGTATATTTTCTTTCATTACTTTGTAAACAGATTTAGGACTTAACCATATGTGTTTACCTAAAAAGTGTTCTTACTGTTCAAATTATAAGCTTACTTTTATGCTATTGCTTTTCTTTGTATAATTTTTTTTATTGCATTTAGACATGCAAGCATTTTTCTCCATTCCCCAACCCTGATCCCCGGAAACTGCCCTTCTGCTTTCTGCCTCTATGAATTTGACTTCTCTAGGTATATTATATAAGTGGAATCATAAAAAATTTGTCTTTTTATGCACGTAGCATAATGTCTTCAGGATTAATCCATGTTGTAGCATGTGCCAGAATTTCCTTCCTTTTGAAGACTGAGTAATATTCCACTGTATGCATGTACCACATTTGTTGATCTAATCATTCATTGATGGACGTTGGTTGCTTCTATGAATCATGCTGCTGTAAACATAGCTGTACAAATACATTTTCGGGTCCTTTTGCAGTTCTTTTCGGTACATACCCAGAAGTGGGATTTCTGGGATGTGTGGTTATTCTATGTTTAATTTTTTGAAAAATTGCCATCGTGTTGGCCACAGTTCCACAGTCCCCAGTGTTCATTTCTACCACCAATGTGTAGAGTTCTAATTTCTGTGTTATATTGTTTTGTTTTGATAATAAACATCTTAGCGGGTATGAAGTGATATCGTATTGCGGCTTTGGTTTGTATTTCTGTAATGGCCAGTGAGGCTGAGCGACTTTCCATGTGCTTATTGCCCGTCATATGTCTTCCTTAGAGAAATGTCTGTGCAAGCCTTTTGCCCATTTTTTAACCAAGTTTTTTGTTGTTGTTACTGTTGCTGTTGAGTTGTAGGGGTTCTTCATATATTTTGGATAGCAGTCTCTTAATAGATATCTGATTTGCAAATATTTTCTCCCATTCTCTGGGTTGCCTTTTTACTCTGTTGGTTGTGTCAGAGTTTTAAACTTCAATGAAGTCCACCTTATCTACTGTGTTTTTGTTGCACGTTTCTGGCACCATGTGCAAGAAGAGATCACTGCCAAATCCAACAGCATGAGATTTCTCCCTGTGTTTTCTTTTAAGAGTTTTATAGTGTTAGCTCTTATGTTTATATCTTTGATCCATTTTGAGTTAATTTTTTATGTTATATGGTGTAAGGTAAAATTCCAACTTCGTTTTTTCCCAAGTGGATATCCAGTTTTCTCAGTACCATTTATTCAAAAGACTGTTTTTTTTTTCATTGAGTGGCAAACATTTTTAAAAATAACATTTGCAAATCCAGGAGCACCTGGGGGACTAGGTGAGTTGAGCATCTGACTCTCGATTTCAGCTCCGGTTGTGATGTCAAGGTCTTAGAACGGGGCCCTGCGATGGGCTCCACACTCAGCAGGGAGTCTGCTTGAGAGTCTCTCTTCCTTTCCATCCCCCTCACTCTGCTCGTGCTCTCTCTCTCTCTTTTTCAAGTAAATAAATAAAGCTTTAAAAAGTATTTGCAAATCCATTTTTTCTTTATATCAGAGAGGCACTGTGGTATCTTGGGCTTTGGAATCCTATGGACCTGAGTTTAGCTGTAGCTTTCTACTAACTAGATGATTTGGGGTGAATTAATTGACCTTTCTGGGCCAGGATACTGGATGGATCATCTGTCCACCTGGCTCCTGTCTCCACTTCTAGAGAGTCTGAACTCTGTCATGGACTAGTGGGGTAGTGATTATTGACTCAATAAAATTATAACACAAGCCCCAAATTCAGGAAAAGAAATGGAGGAAGTGGGGTGCCTGGGTGGCTCAGAGGGTTAAGCCTCTGCCTTCAGCTCAGTTCGTCATCTCAGGGTCCTGGCTTTGAGCCCCACATTGGGCTCTCTGCTCAGCGGGGAGCCTGTTCCCCATCCCCGCCTGCCTGTGATCTCTCTCTCTCTCTCTCTCTGTCAAATAAATAGATAAAATCTTTAAAAAAAAGAAATGGAGGAAGTATTATTCTCAAAGTCCAGATATAGCAGAATGTAGTTTCCCTTTATCTAATTAATTTTATCTTATAATTAATAATGAGAGAAATAGAACACAAATTATACCTTATTTTCACTTTTATCTGGGATCATTTTATAGGAATATGTAAGTCTTGAATGTGAAGAGTGATGTTTTCATGCCTTCCTTTTCTCTATTTACTTACTGTTTCAGTGATTTCTGTTGATTTAGTGCGATTCTGTTGTTCTGTAGTGTGATTCTGTATTCTCTTGTTTTATATTTTATTTTTCTAAAGATTTTATTTATTTATCTGACAGACAGAGATCACAAGTAGGCAGAGAGGCAGGCAGAGAGAGAGGAGGAAGCAGGCTCTCCGCGGAGCAGAGAGCCAGATGCGGGACTCGATCCCAGGACCCTGAGATCATGACCTGAGCTGAAGGCAGAGGCTTTAACCCACTGAGCCACCCAGGTGCCCCTGTGATTCTGTTTTTAGTGTTGATTTCTTTTGCTTTTGTATTTCCTTCAGGTGTTGCAGCAATATTTCTGAAACATAGTGGTGGCACTGGGCTTTTAAAAATTTAATTTAGTTTATTTATGTATTCAAGTGCAGCTTGAAGAGATCAAGTATAGAAGAACTAAACCTTGAGAAGTGGGAACAGTATGGGATTATCCTTGATACACTGGGGTTCCAGATGTGAGATCATACAATCTAAATTATACATTCATGAGAACTGAATATCAATTCAGTACAAAAATGGCACACAGAAGTTCCCGATTGAGTGCAATCTCAGTCAGGATCTATGCAACATGTAGACGACTGTCTCATTTTAGCTCATTTGAGGAGCCTTCAATACAAGGCCTGGGTACAAGGGTATGAGTGGCGTTTAGGGAAATCACAGTGGCATGGGGTATCATTACCACCCCTAGGCCTGAAGATGCAAGAAGAGGGGACGTTACTAGAACCTGGATAACAGAGAGCCAGGTGGAGGGGGCTACCTGGTAAGAGCTCTGTAACCTCCAGGAGACCTATATATTTAGGACCGGGCGTTTAGTATCCCAGCTTTCTCTTCTCCTTCCCTTCCGTCTCTTGTTGGTGCTCCCTGCTGACTAAACCCAAGTGCAATCTTGAAGACAAAGGAGCTCAGTGAAACTGTCCTTAGTATTGGGTTTCTCAGGGCAGAGAACAGAGTAGAGAAGGGTACCGAAGAAAGAAAGGTACAGTGCGTGGACGGAGGTGGGGCAGATAGACGATCTCCAGCAGCACTGCCAACACATAGAAGAATATACAATGTAGAATCCTAGACAGCATGCAACGTTCAAATCAGAAAATCCTTTTATTTAAGTACTTAGCTCATTCATCACAAATATAACATCTGTCTTATTTGGTACAATTGAAGTCTTAGTCCAGTTCTCTGTATAGTATCTTGTTTCTTGTGGTAACAGGTTTTATAGAAATGTGTGTTTGTTTCTAGAATGGTGAATGCATTGGTCTCTTTAGGCCTTAAGTATGAAAATCTTTTTTTTTTTTTTTAAGATTTTATTTATTTATTTGACAGCGAGAGAGCGCAAGCAGGGGGAGCAGCAGAGGGAAAGGGAGAGCAAGGTTCCACAGAGAGCAGGGGGCCTGATGTGTGGCTCGATCCTGGGACTCTGGGATCATGACCTCAGCCAAAGGCAAATGCGTAACTGACTGAGCCACACTGGTGCCCCAAGTACGAAAGTCATATATTAATAAAAGAAAACAAGGGGTGCCCAAGTGAGAGTCGGTTGAGCATCCAACTCTTGATTTTGGCTCACGTAGTAATCTCTGGGTTGTGAGATCGAGCCCTGCGTCAGGCTCCACACTCAGCTTGGAGTCTGCTTGAGATTCTCTCTCTCACCTGCCCCTCCCCTCACTGCTCACTTGCTTGCTCTCAAAAAAATAAATCTTAAAAAAAAAGATTGTGGTTGTCATTATTTTCCCCAGGCAGCTGAAAGTATATTCATAATACTTTCCCTGCCATGTTCTAAATTAGTACAGGTGCAATTTCTTTTCCTTTCTTTTTTTTTTTTTTTTTTTAATTTTATTTGACAGAGAGAGAGCTCACAATTAGGCAGAGAGGAGGCAGGCAGAGAAAGAGAGAGAGAGAGGAGGGAGCAGGCTCCCCGCTGAGCAGAGAGCCTGATGTGGGGCTTGATCCCAGGACCCTGAGATCATGACCGGAGCCGAAGGCAGAGGCTGAACCCACTGAGCCACCCAGCCGCCCTCAATTTCCATTTTATAGCTGAGGAGATCAAGGCACAGAAAAGGCTAGTAATCTAGCCAGGGTCGTTTCTAATGTGCTTAGGATTCCATGCAGCGATTTTGTGGCTTAGTTTGAGAGGCGAGCAAGTGGGTGCTGTGCAGTGATGATGGGTGAGAATCTGGGGGAGCACAGGACTGCTGGGGGTTATAACAATAACCCCCCCCTCTGAGACTTAAGCTGTAAAGGTGACATATTGATCCTGCCACACAGCCTTAAAAATCTTGCAAAGTTCTCAGGTCTTAAAGTCATGAAAGCAGCTGGTAAAGGGCATAGATTCTGAAAATGGATGCCCTGGAGTCAAATTTTGACTTGGCCGCTTTTTCTCTGTGATTTTGGGTAAGCTACTCGCCTTCTCTGAGCCTCAGGTCCTCATGAGTAACATGGCTTTCATAATAGGGTTGGCCTCACGGTGCTGTAGCTAATGATGAGCAACTTCGTATAGTACCTGTTACTGGGAAAGTATTAAAGAAATGTCCACTGTAATTCTTCCAGGCCCTGGCTGTAACAGACCTGTTTTGAAATAAACAAAATGTGATGAAACATCAGAAGGGGTCTTGGGTAGCCATAGAAGCTCTAAGTGAGCGGTGTAGTCCTTGATCGTGTCTGTCCAGTCACTGTTCAGGGGGAAGTGTGCTTGCCTAAGGGTGAGGTCTGTGTGGTCCCAAGGGCCAGAGGCACACGTATCGGGTGGTTTTAGCCAGAAACATTTTGGCATCTGAAGTCGTTCCGCTACTTCCAATTTCTGGCTACTAAGCAAACTGTAGTGATAGTTTGGCTTTCTGAGTAGTTTTCCTAGAAAGCCAGAGGATACAGGATTAAGCCTCCTTCAGAATTCCCTGTCCTCCTCAGTGAAACCTGCCTTTCTGATTCTGACCACCTCTGGGAGCCTGACAGGATCAAACCTCTCACAGAGCCGGGAGGCGGATCCCGAGTAGTGGGGATTGTACTGAGTCACAGTCCCTCGAGCTACATTTTCTGGCTCCTTTTACGTGTTACGTGATAAACGATTTAATCAGTTGAATCTATTTATGACACCATAGAAGTCAAAGGCTTCGGGGAGCTTTTGTATTTGGTAAGGCCTGTTGCGAGCCTCTAAGAGGGACTGGGCAGTGTCCCCCACATTCTACTCTTACTTGACCTGGAGCCCTCTTTCCTGGTAACTTCTCAACGCATGAAGCTTTCTCCACATGCACTTTAGAATGTTCTGCCCCTCTAAGGAAATCTCTCTCTGTAAGGCTTCTTGGTTGCACATCTGTTTGCTTGCAACAGACAGCTCTGCAATACAACAGTTACTGTCATGCGTGGAATATTCTTCTGTTAATGGTGTGAGGTCTTTGTGTCACCTTGCGTCCTGGGGACAGAAACCAGACGTGAGTGAAAAATGTGTCCTGAATGGTCCGTAGAGGGACTAATTCATAACAGATGACACTTCAGTCACAACTTATGTGTTCTGATCCGTGCTTCACATTCTAGGAACTGCTGCCTTCCTTTGCCTGTCACGGTTCTCCCCTAGAGAGGTTGACACTTCTGTTCAGCGTTTCCCAGAGGGCTCCTCCCCGGGGCCAGCAGCCCTGTTCCCGGTGCTGAGCTTCCGTGCCGACAGACGCTAACTGCGCAGTAATCAGAAAACACTCTGCAGACAGTGATTCTTGTATCTGACAAACACATCCAGTAACGCTAACACTTTTACGTCTGCAAAACTGCCATGACAGTTTACTTTTGGTACCCAGCAGAATTCACCTGGTTCACTTTTCTAGATTTCCAGTCTTATATACTGAAAGTTGTACATATGATTAGTTGCTATAAATATATTAAGGATAAAGAAAATAGGTATTTGTTGAAGGCCCATGAGTGAATGTGAGGTAGCGTAGTGTGGTGGTTAAACTTATGTACTCTGAATCCAGGTGTTTGGATTGGATCTGGGCTCTGCTCCTAATCAGCCGTGTGGCTGTGGGTGTATCACACAGGCTCTGTTTAACTCAATTTCACCCTCCACGATATGGGAATAATAATAGCATCTAAGTCAGAGAATTGATGTTAGGATTAATTTAACTAAAAATTATAAGCCACTCTGAACAATACATGACAGATAATACATCCTACATAGAGTGTTAAATCCATATACCTAACGAAAGTCATGAAAAAGCAAAAGCAAAAAATCAGCCTTTAGGAAATGACCTTTCTGCACAATGAGAATAACAAAATAGTATTTTATTTTTATTTATGTATTTTTATTTTTATTTATTTAATTTATTATTTATTTTTTTATTAGGTTCAATTAGCTGTACCCTGAGATCATGACCTGAGCTGAAATCCATCAGTGCTGTACAAAGGTCATTTAGGCAGGTGGTCGGAAATAGGCAACATATAAATACATTGTTAGTTTTTGATGTAGTGTTCAAGATTTGTTTTATTTTATTTTTTAATTTTCTTTTTTTTTTGGCTCTATTTATTTATTTAGCTTTATTTTATTTTTAAAGATTCTATTTACTTACTTATGAGAGAGGGGGAGAAAGAGCAAGAGTGGTGGGAGGGACAGAGGAAGAGGAGGAAGCAGGCTCCCTACGGAGCAGGCAGCCCACATGGGGCTCAGTGCCAGGACCGTGAGATCATGACCGGAGCCAAATACAGACACTTAACTGACTGAACCACCAAGGCTCCCAAAGTTTTATTTATTTTAGAGAGAAAGAGAGAGAGAGCCCCGGGGGGGAGGGAAGGAGGGAGAGAATCTCAAGCAGACTCCACACCGAGCATAGAGCCGGGCTCGATCTCATAGTCATGATATGATGACCTGAGTGAAACCAGGAGTTGGACACTCAGCGGAGTTGTGCCACCCGGGTGCCTCTCATGTCGTATTTTAAAGAATGTTTCCTAATAACGCAGTGCTCACAAGCTTGATTTCATTTAATTGAGGCAAATGAGGACTTTGAATTTGATAAAAAATTACCTACTGCTGCTTTTCAGTGAAACAGGAAGTAGCTGAATGATATTCCCAAAGTGACAGCAAGCAAAACAGATGCTCTAATTTGGCACATTTTCCTCTTACACACACCACACTCCACACACACCTCAGTGGTCTCTCCTCTGCGTATTAACTACTGAGATGCAGCCAGAGATCTGGATCCCTGGGAACATGCCAGCATATTCTCAGGGATGTACTTTTAGCAAGAAGTTTTTTGTGTTTTTGTTCCAGGGATAATCCCCCTCAGGAATTCAGATGTATTCTGACTCATTAGCATCATCACTATACAGCATTTGTGCCTAGACTGTTGCTTACAGTGTCCCTGGGGCATCCTCCTGTCTTGTCAGAGCCTATGAGAAAAGGCAAAAGGTGGGTTTAATATGTGAATAATTTCTTATGCCTAGAAAAGGCCAAGACCAAGGATTTCACAGTAGTGTTGATGGTGAAAAGTGAGCAGAACTGAGTTATCATCTAGCATCATGCATTATTTTCTTAATTAACTCAAAATAACCTTTGCTATTAGTAGTCAGTGTTGTAAAATCTTCTATTTCAGCAAAATACTGGTTATCAATTGCAGTCAATGGGCATCGTTAATTAGAAATTTTATTTATTTTTAAGTTTTGCTTATAATGAATGCATGTTTTGTTCTATTTGTTCAGTACTATTGGCATTTAGTTATTTATGTGTGTATAATATTATGATAAAAATGACTTATTTACATTAGGGACTGTGCCAGAATTTTTTTCCCCTTTATGGAAAGACTCCATTCAGTAGTCAGATTCACCAAACACTGTCTAGGAAGTAGATGGTCTTGGCTCTGCTTGAAAAGAGACTCAGAACACAGAAGGTCAAGGAGACTTTTACCCTTTCCTAACTTGCGGTGCTGGGGTGCCCAGCTTCTCAGCTGACCCCAGCAAGTGCTGTTTGCAGTGGCTGCCGGGAAAAGCTGATTCAGACAGGGGTCTCTTTCTTTATTTTGCTCAGTTTCTCTGTTACTTTTCCATCTTCAAATGTTCTCTTCTACCGTCTTGCTGCTCCTCAAGTATTTTCTAGCGTCTGCATGGGGGTCTTTGCCCATTGGTTCTCTGTGCTTGGAACGGATAGGCTGGCTCTCCAGACTTGACTCAGTTCCTCACTGCTGAGTCGCCTTCTGAATGAAGCCTCTTTTGCGTGCCTATTCCTGAGACCCTTTACCTGATCTGCCATTTCCCCCCAAACACTTCTCACTTTCCATTACACTCTGTAATTTGCGTAATGTGTGTATTATTTGTTGTATATCTCCCTCTTCCATCTTCTGCTAGAATGTAACCTCGAGGAGGGGAGGAGTTTATTTGTCTCGTTCACTATTCTATCCCAAGGGCTTAGAATTATTCCTGGTACAAAGCAGGCACTCAGTAAATCACAGTTGAACAGAGTTGTCGTCTTACTTTCTTCCGAGTTCAATTCTTCATGAATTTGTATCCTAGGTTTCTTGTTTCCAAACAGTTTGGAGGACGGGAGTGGAGGTGGCACATTTGTATATATTAGTAGGAGGACGTTCAGAATACATGCTCTGTGCTGTCCTGACACTTACTACGTTAAATGAAGCATCTTTAGTAGATACTTATAAACTTCCAATATGGTTAGTTTCCTCTGGACTACTTTGGAGTAAGTAATGAAGAAAACAAAACTCATCTATTGTACAGTTATCCTCCAGGAGAGTCAAATTCCAGTCAGGCACTTGGCAGTAGCTCGAAGTTGACTGTTCGAAGAGCACAGGGGTGAAAATTTCCTTGTATGTTTGCTTCAACAACCTTGACTGGGCTGACAGGTATTCCCAGTCCTTTACTGAAGTTGCCGAGAAGTTAAAGAACTAGTTCCCGATCATGAAAATGATCTTCTAAGACCCGAAACCTAGGTCTTTAGAGTCCTCCCCAGGTGAGCAGAATGCTAATTTTATAGCCAGTTATCACATCAGATTATAGGGGAATTAATGGAGAGGGATGATTAAGGACAGGATCTCAGGAAGTCATTTTATAAGATGAAACACTAATTTCTCTCTACTGAGATCATATTAAAAGATGCTTTAATATTCCCATTTTCATCGGTCTATTGAATACTTTCCATTAAGTAACTCTAGCTTTTATATTCTGATTAAGTAAATGAGCTGTTGTTTGTAAGGCAGAGCAGCTTTTATATCTGCACGAGATTACATTGTGATTTATTGCATATGGGGTACAGGAAACCATCAACAGGAGATTTATTGTTAATGTCATGAAGTTATTGAGAAATGCAGAGAAGAATAAAATAGATTAAACACAGGTGTTTAGAATAAGTGATTAATATTTTACAAAACATTCAACAGTTAATCAACTGGCAGTTTAGTTTGGTTTTGTTGTTGTTATTTTTTTTTCATTTTTTATTTTATTTTATTTTTTTCAGTGTTCCAAAATTCATTGTTTAGGCACCACACCCAGTGCTTCATGCAATACATGCCCTCCTTAATACCCACCACCAACACCCTACCCCTCATCCCCCGCCCCTCCAAAACCCTCAGTTTGTCTCCCAGAGTCCACAGTCCCTCATGGTTTGTCTCCCCCTTTGATTTCCGCCAACTCACTTCTCTTCTCCATCTCCCAGTATCCTCTGTGTTGTTCCTTATGCTCCACAAGAAAGTGAAATCATATGCTAATTGACTCTCTCTGCTTGACTTATTTCACTCAGCATAATCTCTTCCAGTCCCGTCCATGTTGATACAAAAGTTGGGTATTCATCCTTTTTGATGGAGGCATGATCCTCCATTGTATATATGGACCACATCTTTCTTATCCATTTGTCTGTTGAAGGGCATCTTGGTTCTTTCCACAGTTTGGCGACCATGGCCATTGCTGCTATGAACATTTGGGTACAGATGGCCCTTCTTTTCACTACATCTGTATCTTTGGGGTAGGTACTCACTACTGCAATTACAAGGTCGTAGGGAACTTCTGTTTTTAATTTCTTAAGGAATCTCCACACTGTTTTCCAAAGTGGCTACTGCACCAACTTGCATTCCCACCAACAGTATAAGAGGGTTCCCCTTTCTCCACATCCTCTCCAACACTGGTTGTTTATCGTCTTGTTGATTTTGGCCATTCTGACTGGTGTTAAGGTGGTATCTCAATGTGGTTTTGATTTGAATCTCCCTGATGGCTAATGATGATGAACATTTTTTCATGTGTCTGATAGCCATTTGTTTGTCTTCTTTGGAGAAGTGTCTGTTCTTGTCTTCTGCCCATTTTTTGACATAATTATCTGTTTTGTGTGTGTTGAGTTTGAGGAGTTCTTTATAGATCTTGGATATCAGCCCTTTGTCTATAGTGTCATTTGTGAATATCTTCTCCCATTCCATGGGTTGCCTCTTAGTTTTGTTGACTGTTTCCTTTGCTGTGCAGAAGCTTTTGATCTTGATGAAGTCTCATAAGTTCATTTTCGCTTTTGTTTCCTTTGCTTTTGGTGACACGTCTTGAAAGAAGTTGCTGTGGCCAGTGTCAAAGAGGTTACTGCCTATGTTCTCCTCCAGGATTTTGATGGATTCCTGACTCACATTGAGGTCTTTTATCCATTTCAAGTTTACCTTTGTGTATGGTGTAAGAGATTTGTCGAGTTTCATTCTTCTATACAGCAATTCAGTAATGTGGCAGGATACAAAATCAATGTATAGAAATCAGTTGCTTTCTTATACACTAACAATGAAAATATAAAAAGGGAAATTAGAGAATCAATTCCATTTACTATAGCACCAAGAACCATAAGATACCTGGGAATAAACCTAACCAAAGAGGTAAAGGATCTGTACTTGAGGAACTGCAGAACATTCATGAAAGAAATTGAAGAAGACACAAAAAGATGGAAGAACATTCCATGCTCATGGATCGGAAGAACATACATTGTTAAAATGTCTATACTGCCTAGAGAAATCTATACTTTCAGTTCCCTCCCAATCAAAATTCCACTGACATTTTTCAAAGAGCTGGAACAAACAATCCTAAAATTTGTATGGAGTCAGAAGAGACCCAGAATTGTTAAGGAAATGTTGAAAAAGAAAAACCAAACTGGGGGCATTACGTTGCCTGATTTCAAGCTTTACCACAAAGCTGTCATCACCAAGACAGCATGGTACTGGCACAAAAACAGACACATAGACCAGTGGAACAGAGCAGAGAGCCCAGATAGGGACACTCGACTCTATGGTCAAATAATCTTCGACAAAGGAGGAAAAAATATACAGTGGAAAAAAGACAGTCTCTTCAATATATGGTGCTGGGAAAATTGGACAGCTATTTACTTTTTTATTTAAAGATTTATTTTTTATTTTAGTAGGGAGGGGTAGAGGGAGAGGGAGGGAAATCCTCGAGCTGATTCTGTGCTGGGTGCAGAGCCAGACGGAGGGTTCAGTCCCAGCACCCTCTGATCCTGACCTGAGCTGGAATCAAGAGTTGGACGCCCAACCAAATGAGCCACTCAGGAACCCCTATTTTTTTTTCTTTAACCTTACTCGGGACATCATAATGAAAGACTGTGAAAAGTGCTAAGGAGGGGAATTGTAAATGTCATTTTCATCATTTCATTATGTAAATACTCATAAGTTTGTGTTCTTTCGTTTGCTTTCCCATGATCTGAATAAGTAGCTTCACATTCTGTGATCTTCCTGCCACCTTGTGATTTTCTTTTCTTTTTTTTTTTAATGTAGCCATTGCCTCCTCCAGCCTGTGAAAGTTGGGACCAAACCTATATCATTTTTATGTCTCCAGTATCTAGCATGCATTTGGCCCACAGAAGGGGCTCAGTCCATGTTCACTGTCAAGTGAATGAGTAAGTGTAACAGGCATTCCTTCAGTTTGGGAGATCTAGATTTCGTTTCTTTTTGGTTTTGGACAGAATTAGGGGATAGAACGTCTGACTCTAGAGTGGAGCAGACACTAAGCCAGTTGCTGTGTATGCACTGCCTCAGCTGGTCCTCAACAGCCTGTTGCTGTTGTGTGATTTCCATCCCCATCTTAAAGATGAGGAAAGAATGTAGAGCGCAGAGTTGCTTGCACAAAGTCACACAGTAAGCAGGTGACAGAGGAGGATCTGAATACAGGAAATATATTTAACCATTGTACTAAATTGCTTTACTTTTTTGCTATGAAGCAGAAGAGAATATAGTTTCAATGTCACTTATTAAAGATTTGCAGTGAGGGACACTGGCTGGCTCCGTCGGAGGAGTGTGCATCTCTTGATCATGGGGTTGTGAGTTCAAGCCCCATGTTGGGTGTAGAGATTACTAAAAAAAACCCCAAAAAACCAAAAACCCAAAAAGCAAAACAACCCTAAAAACCTAGGGAAAAAAAAAAAAGATTTGGAATGAATGGTATACATACAGTGTGAAAGATCACCGCTGAATGATATAGTTTTATTAGTTGAAATGTTCTCCTTCCATTTTATATACCAACCTACCTCTGTCTAGATTTCAGCCTCAATATTGGACTGTCACTGCCCTCACTAAGGCCATTAGGGACCTCATTATTGCTAAATGTGATGGACATTTTAGGCTTTGTCCTCTAATCTTTCAGAATTTGTTGCTGTTGAACTCACAGTTTTCTTCTTGAAAATGTATATATTTTTGACCTCACATCAGATCATTTTCCCCTAATTACCTGCATACATTTATTTCTACTTTGTCCTCTGCTTTCTTTTCTTCCACTTTAAAAACTGGTATTCTCTAGGTTTTTATCCTAGGTCATTTTCTTCTAATTTTGCTCTTAGCACATTCTCAGCCATCCATCCCCCTGGCTTCAGCTAACACCCATAGGGTTAAATCTCCAATATTAATCATTTCTGAGTGCCATCACCGTATTTCCAGTGTTGACTTGACATCTCCACCTGGATGGACCCTCCACTCCTCAGACTCATTATAACCCAAACCAGACTTGACCATACCCTCCATCCTGTAACCAACTCACCTCTTCTTTTCTCTAATGTTGCTAGTGGCGATTATCCACCAGCAACATTAGAGAAAAGAAGAGGTGAGTTGGAGACTTGAGGCTTATTCTTAAACTTTTCTTCAAATTTTCTTCATCACTTCCACCCAGCTGGCCTGGCCAGTTCATTTCTCCATCTCTTCATTCATCTCTTCAACATCCATTTCTACCTTCACTGCCTCTACTTTGATCAGATACTTGTCATCTGTTCCCCAACTTCGGAGCACACTCCTGTCTGATGTTTCCCTGCAGTGTTCTCCTGCTGGAGTTCATTCTCTGTATTCTCACTATAGTCGTTTGTCTTATAAAATACAGTTTTGTCCCTGGTTATGAAAATTAAGGTCAATGGAAAATACAGGGAATAGAAAGAAAAAAATAAAAATGACTCATTGTCCTCGTACCATCTCCAGTACAGTTTTTACCAATATTGAAACCAATACATTCTTTACAGTACAGCCTGATCATCTCAGCTACCGGGTTTAAAACCTTCACAGTGAAGCAAGATTGAAGAGCAATTTCCATTTGAATCAGTTACTGCAGATTTTTTTTTTTTTTTAAAGGCAGGTGACGTATAAATAATTCAGGCAAAGTAGGGCTGCTATTGCTATCAGATGGAGAACACAATCCTTGGTCAACTTGTACAGACTCTCACTACCTTCTTTTTGAGGTTCATAAACTTTGTCTTGACTACAGTCTTTTGCAAAATTTGAAAATGTCTCTAGTTTCTAATTTTGTTTAAAAATAGTTATGTTAAAAACTGAGGGTTGCTGAAGGGGAGGTGGAGAGGGGAATGGGCTAACTGGGTGATGGATATTAAGGAGGCACTTGTTGGGATGAGCGCTGGGTGTTATATGTAAGTGAGGAATCACTGAATTCTGCTCCTAAAAACAGTATTGTACTGTATGTTAGCTAACTTGAATTTAAACAAAAAATAGTTGTGTTAAAATAACTGTAAGTCTTTTGCCATATTTAAATAGCCATGTGACAAAAATCTTTTTTAGTTTAAATGATAAAGTCACTTGGATTAAAAATTCTTTTAAATGAAAAATGGTCTGAAACCTTCTCACCACTCTCCATTGTGTGGTTACTTCCCCATCCTCTTATCCCCAGCCCCTGAGAAGCACCAGTCCACTTTTCTGTCTCTAAGGACTTACCTATTCTACATATTTTATAGAAATGGATTCATACAATATATAACCTTCTGCATGTGGCTTCTTTCATTGCATAATATGTTTGGGGTTCATCCATCTTGTAGCATGTAGCAGTATGTCATTGCTTTTATGACTGAATAAAACAGTATTCATTGTATGTATATACCACATTTTGTTAATTCTTCCATCCATTGATAGATATTTGGGTTATTGCAACAAGTCACATCAGGTTATTTCAGCCACGTCACTTGTGGCTTCTGAATAATGCTACTATGAACATTTGTGTACAGGTATTTGTTTAAATAACTACTTTCAATTCTTAGGTTATATATACCTCTGAGTAAAATTGCTAAATCATATGGCATTTCCAATGTGTTTGACTTTTTGAGGAACCTCCAGACTTTTCCGCAGCTGGTGCACCATTTTGCATTCCTACCCGTAATGTGCAAAAGGTTGGATTTCTCCATATCCTTGCCAACACTTATTCTTAGAGCCTTTCTAATGGGTGTGAGGTGATATCTCCTTGTGATTTTGATTTGCATTTTCATAGTGACTAATGATGTTGAGCACCTTTTCACCTGTTTGTTGATGAGTTGTAGATTTTCTCTGGAGAAGTGTCTATTCAAGTCCTTTGCCCTTTTTAAAATTGGATTTTTGGTCCCTTTTTAGTTACAGGATTTCATTGTAAAAATTCCTTATGTATTCTGGATATTAGACTCTTAACGGATTCATGATTTGCAGGTATTTTCTCTTATTTTGTAGGTTGCCTTTTCACTTTTTTTAAAAAAAGATTTTATTTATTTATTTGACAGAGAGAGAGGCATACAGTGAGCGAGGGAACACAGGCAGGGGAGAGGGAGAGGGAGAAGCAGGCTTCCCACTGAGTGGGGAGCCTGATGTGGAGCTCAGGCCCAGGACCCTGGGATGACCCGAACTGAAGGCAGATGCTTAACTAACTGAGCCACCCAGGTGCCCTGCCTTTTCCCTTTCTGTCTTTCTTTCTTTTTTTTCCCCACTATCTTGATGGTGCTTTGAAACCCAAAAGTTTTTCATTTTGATCAAGTTCAACTTAGCTATTTTTTTCTTTTGTCGCATGTGCCTTTATTGCTGTAATTGAAATTCCCTCATTGAATTCAAGTTCATGAACATTTACCTTTATGTTTTCTTCTGAGGGTTTCATAGTATTTATTATTACATTTAGGTCACTGATCTGTTTTTAAGTTAACTTTTTGTAGATGGTGTGAGGTAGGGGTCTTCATTCTCTTCCATGTGGAAATCTAGTTATCCCAGAAACATTTGATAAAGAGACTATTCTTTCCCTATTGAATGGTCTTGGCATCATTATTGAAAATCAGTTGACCATAGATGTATGGGTTTATTTCTGTACTTTCGATTCTATTCATTTGTTCTGTACATCTATCCTGGTATAAGTACCCACACTGTTTTGATTACGGTAGGTTTTTTTTCATTTATTTATTTTCAGCATAACAGTATAATTCTTTTTTCACCACACCCAGTGCTCCATGCAGTCCGGGCCCTCTATAATATCCAGCACCTGGTACCCTGACCTCCCACTCCCCCGCCACTTCAAACCCCTCAGATTGTTTTTCAGAGTCCATAGTCTCTCATGATTCACCTCCCCTTCCAATTTACCCAACCCCCTTCTCTCTAACTCCCCATGTCCTCCATGCTTTTTGTTATGCTCCACAAATAAGTGAAACCATATGATAATTGAATCTCTCTGCTTGACTTATTTCACTCAGCATAATCTCTTCCAGTCCTGTCCATGTTGCTACAAAAGTTGGGTATTCGTCCTTTCTGATGGAGGCATAATACTCCATAGTGTATATGGACCACATCTTCCTTATCCATTCATCCATTGAAGGGCATCTTTGTTCTTTCCACAGTTTGGTGACCGTGGCCATTGCTGCTATAAACATTGGGGTACAGATGGCCCTTCTTTTCACGACATCTGTATCTTTAGGGTAAATACCCAGGAGTGCAATGGCAGGGTCATAGGGAAGTTCTATTTTTAATTTCTTGAGGAATCTCCACACTGTTCTCCAAAGAGGCTGCACCAACTTGCATTCCCACCAACAGTGTAAGAGGGTTCCCCTTTCTCCACATCCTCTCCAACACATGTTGTTTCCTGTCTTGCTAAATTTGACCATGGTGTAAGGTGATATCTCAATGTAGTTTTAATTTGAATCTCCCTGATGGCTAGTGATGATGAACATTTTTTCATGTTTCTGATAGCCATTTGTATGTCTTTATTGGAGAAGTGTCTGTCCATATCTTCTGCCCCTTTTTTGATATGATTGTCTGTTTTGTGTGTTGAGTTTGAGGAGTTCATTATAGATCCTGGATATCAACCTTTTGTCTGTACTGTCATTTGCAAATATCTTCTCCCATTCCGTGGGTTGCCTCTGTTTTCTTGACTGTTTCCTTGGCTGTGCAGAAGCTTTTGATTTTGATGAAGTCCCAAAAGTTCATCTTTGCTTTTGTTTCCTTTGCCTTTGGAGACATATCTTGAAAGAAGTTGCTGTGGCTGATATCGAAGAGATTACTGCCCATGTTCCTTTTTAGGATTCTGATGGATTCCTGTCTCACATTGAGATCTTTTATCCATTTTGAGTTTATCTTTGTGTACGGTGTAAGAGAATGGTCGAGTTTCATTCTGCATATAGCTGCCCGGTTTTCCCAGAACCATTTATTGAAGAGACTGTCTTTTTTCCACTGTATATTTTTTCCTGTTTTGTCAAAGATTATTTAACCATAGAGTTGAGGGTCCATATCTGGGCTCTCTACTCTGTTCCACTGGTCTATTTATCTGTTTTTATGCCAGTACCATGCTGTCTTGGTGATCACAGCTTTGTAGTAAAGCTTGAAATCAGGTAACGTGACTCTTTCTATGAAGCCAGCATTACCCCGATCCCCAAACCAGGCAAAGACCCTACCAAAAAGGAGAATTTCAGACCAATATCCCTGATGAATATGGATGCTAAGATTCTCAACAAGATCCTAGCCAACAGGATCCAACAGCACATTAAAAAGATTATCCACCATGACCAGGTGGGATTCGTCCCTGGGCTACAAGGATGGTTCAACATTCGCAAATCAATCAATGTGATAGAACAAATTAATTAGAGAAGAGAGAATAATCACATGGTCCTCTCAATTGATGCAGAAAAAGCATTTGACAAAATCCAGCATCCGTTCCTGATTAAAACCCTTCAAAGTATAGGGATAGAGGGAACATTCCTGAGCTTCATCAAATCTATCTATGAAAGACCCACAGCAAATATCATCCCCAATGGGAAAAAGCTTGCATCCTTCCCGTTGAGACCAGGAACACGACACTCTCACCACTCTTGTTCAACATAGTATTAGCAACAGCAATCAGGTAACAAAGGGAAATAAAAGGTATCCAAATTGGTAATGAAGAAGTCAAACTCTCTCTGACATGATTCTTTATATGGAAAACCCCAAAGACTCCACCCCCAAACTACTAGAACTCATACAGCAATTCAGCAACGTGGCAGGATACAAAGTCAATGTACAGAAATCAGTGGCTTTCTTCTACACTAACAATGAAAATGCAGAAAGGGAAATTAGAGAATCGATTCCATTTACTATAACACCAAGAACCATAAGGTATCTGGGAATAAACCTAACCAAAGAGGTAAAGGGTCTGTACTCAAGGAACTACAGAACACTCATGAAAGAAATTGAAGAAGACACAAAAATATGGAAGAACATTCCATGCTCTTGGCTCGGAAGAATAAACATTGTTAAAATGTCTATACTGCCTAGAGCAATCTATACTTTTAATGCTATTCTGATCAAAATTCCACTGGTATTCTTCAAAGAGCTGGAGCAAATAATCCTAAAATTTGTAGGATCTCAGAAGAGACCCCGAATCGCTAAGGAAATGTTGGTTACTGTAGTTTTGTAGTAAGTTTTTCAATCAGGAAATGTGTACATTCCCACCTTTTTTTTTTAAAGATTATTTTGGCTATTTGGGTCCCCTTACAATTTCATATGAACTTGAAAATCAGATTTTCCATTTCTGAAAAAAAAAAAAGCTGGGGGGAGAGACATTAGACTTTTGGTAGTGATTGCATTGAAATCTGTAGATTGCTTTGGATAGTATTGATATCTTAAAAATCTTAAATCTTCCATTTGTGAATACAAGATGTCTTTCCATTTATTTAGGTCACCTTAAATTTCTTTAAACAATATTTAGTAGATTCCTGTGTATAAGTCTTTTTATTTGGTTAAACTTAATCCTAAATATTTTATTCTCTTAAGGATGTTATTGTAAGTGAAATTGCTTTCTTAACTCCCCTTTTGGATACTTATTGCTGGTGTATAGAAATACAACTGATTTTTGAGTCTTGATCTTCCTCCTGCAACTCTCATGAATTGATTTATTAATTCTAATAGTTTTTGTGGATTCTTTAGGACTTTCTTTCTTTCTTTCTTTCTTTCCTTCTTTCTTTCTTTCAGATTTATTTATTAACTTTAGAGAGCACCTGATTGGGAGGAGAGGCAGAAGGAGAGGGAGAGAAGCAGACTCCACTGAGCACAGAGCTGAAGGTGGGGCTCAATTCCACAGCCCTGAGATCATGACTTGAGCCTACTCAAGAGTCTGACAGTTAACCAACTGAGCCACTCAGGCGCCCCTTTTTAGGATTTTCTATATAAGATTGTGTCAGCTATAAATACAGACCATTTTACTTCTTTTTAAATTTGAATAACTTTTATTTCCCTTTCTTGTCTAATTGATCTGACTAGAATTTTCGGAAAATGTTATAGAAGAGTCAAAAGCAGGCATCCTGTCTCATTCCTGGTCTTAGGGAGAAAGTCCCTAGTCTTTAACCATTAAGTATGATGTTAGCTGTGGGTTTTTCTTTTTTCGTTAAGTTTTTATTTAAATTCCAGCTAGTTAAATTACAGTATAATATTAGTATCAGGTGTACAATTTAGTACAACAATTCCATACGACACTGGTGCTCATCACAAGTGCACTCCTTAAGCCCCGTCATCTATTTAACCCAACCCTGAGCCTCCCCTCTGATAACCATCTATTTGTTCTCTATGGTTGAGTCCCTTTCTTGGTTTCCCCCTTCTCTCTTTTTTCCCCCTGATGTTCATTTGTTTTGTTTCTTAAATTCCACATATGAATGAAATCTTACAGTATTTGTCTTTCTCTGACTGACTTATTTCACTCAGCATAATCCTCTCTAGCTCCATCCATGTTTCAAGTGGCAAGATCTCATTTTTAACGACTGAATAATATTCCATTTCATATTTTTACTACATTTTCTTTATCCACTCATCAATTGATGGACATTTGAGCTGTTTCCATAATTTGGCTATTGTAGATAAGGCTGCTATAAACATTGGGTGCATGTTTTAATTCATGTTTTATATTCTTTGAGTAAATACCTAGCAGTGCAATCACTGGGTCATAGGGTAGTTTCATTTTTAACTTTTTGAGGAACCTCCATACTGCTTTCCACAGTGGCTACACCGGTTTGTATTCCCACCAACAGTGCAGGGGTGTTCTCCTTTCTCTGCATCCTCACCAGTACCCATTGTTTCTTGTGTTGTAGATTTTGCTATTCTGACAGGTGTGAGGTGATACTTCATTGTAGTTTTGATTTGTATTTTCAAAAAAAAAAATGAATAATCTACTTAAAAATGGGCAGAAGGCATGAATAGATGTTTTCCAAAGAAGACATACAGGTGACTAACAGACACATGGAAAGATGCTCGGCATCACTCATCATCAGATTTTTCTTTTTGATGAGAGGCTCTATATATTTTAATATTATGAAATACGGGTTTAAAAAATTTTGTATTTGTTTTAATGAGTTGCATGGTTTTTTAAATACTCAAACTGTACCATTTAGGCCAATGGAAAACCTATAGAAGAAGGTATTTTAAGAACAGTTTCATATTTTATCTGTGATACCTCCACACTGAATCCTCATTTTCTGCAGATAACCCTTTGTGGTGGCTTCTTCGTTATCATCCCCATGTTTATTTTTTTTCATAAATAAAAGCAAATGTGTGTGTGTGTGTGTGTGTGTGTGTGTGTGTGTGTGTGTGAGTGATACTATATCACTTTGTATGTATACTAATTTGGCCCTGTACAATGGCAGTGTAAGTGACTTGGCCAAGTTGACAAAAAGATGACATAACAGGGTCCACATATAAACTCAGCAATCTGACTTCTAAGCTCTGGCTCTGAATGGACACCTATACCTGTGACAGTCCCGTTGACTCACAACCCAATAATGACCCAAAGGAGGCTTTTGTGACTTTGCTACTCTCAGAGTAATGAGTGAAAAAGTAATCTGAATACAGTATTAGCAATGGAACCTGGTTTTCAAATATTGTAAAAATTCTGTGTAAATATGCGTCAGAATAAACTTGTCCCCCCAAAAGAGAGAAAAGCTTCTTCTTGGTTTCCTTTCCTTTTTCCTTCCTTCCTTCCTTTGTAATTCAGTGGTTTAGTTAACCACATTTTCTTCTTTTGATTAAGCAGTAGTGGTTTAATCTGCTGGCAAGAAATGGGGAGAAAAGCTTACTCTAAGCCCTTTCAGATACAATATTTGTTACTGCATGATCATTTTGTAAAATGGAAGCTTTGCTTCATTCCTACATTAATTATTCTGAGTCCATTTCAGAATAGCCTTTTCAGAAAGCAGTCTGGACCCAGGTAAATTTTGGTACTTTATATTAAGACTATAAGTTTTCATAGTAGAAAACCTTAAGCAGATAAAGAATTAAAAGGAACCATAATATAATTTGCCTTTTAGCTTATATTTAAAACTCTTTTTGTCACTCTTCAGGATTTTTAGAACTTACTCATTGATTTATCACTAAAAGTCTAAGCCACTTTTCCTTGGCACTAACTAGAACATAGCTTCAAATACCTTGGTTTCGTTTTGATTTAGAGATCAGTGTTGTTACAACTTCCTTGGCCTGCTAATGAAATGTGAATATCGTCAGAGCAGTCTGTTTTATAAAGTCTGTGACTCTTTTCTGTTTTTTTTTTTTTTCCTCTAGGGAATGAAAAGTTATTTTAATTTGTGTTTTGCTATCAAATTCTTCTTTTTTTATTCCTTAGTATAACAATGTTGCTTAGATGTGGCTTTGGGTCGTTTCTACTCATAGTATGTCTTCAAATTTTTGTTTTAGCAGTCACTCCTGAATATGTAAATTTGGATAACAGTGAGTTATGAAGTGCATCACGCTTATGATGTTTAAGGCAAAGTTTGTGGAAATAAAAACTAAGAGAGTCAGTTCTTTTTTTTTTTTTCATTTTTTTTTCATTTTTATAAACATATATTTTTATCCCCAGGGGTACAGGTCTGTGAATCACCAGGTTTACACACTTCACAGCGCTCACCCTCCCCAATGTCCATAATCCCACCCCCTTCTCCCAACCCCTCTCCCCCCAGCAACCCTCAGTTTGTTTTGTGAGATTAAGAGTCACTTATGGTTTGTCTCCCTCCCAATCCCATCTTGTTTCATTTATTCTTCTCCTACCCACTTAAGCCCCCATGTTGCATCACCACTTCCTCATATCGGGGAGATCATATGATAGCTGTCTTTCTCTGCTTGACTTATTTCGCTAAGCATGATACGCTCTAGTTCCATCCATGTTGTCGCAAATGGCAAGATTTCATTTCTTTGGATGGCTGCATAGTATTCCATCGTGTATATATACCACATCTTCTTGATCCATTCATCTGTTGATGGACATCTAGGTTCTTTCCATAGTTTGGCTATTGTGGACATTGCTGCTATAAACATTCGGGTGCACGTGCCCCTTTGGATCACTACGTTTGTATCTTTAGGGTAAATACCCAATAGTGCAATTGCTGGGTCATAGGGCAGTTCTATTTTCAACATTTTGAGGAACCTCCATGCTGTTTTCCAGAGTGGCTGCACCAGCTTGCATTCCCACTAACAGTGTAGGAGGGTTCCCCTTTCTCCGCATCCTCGCCAGCATCTGTCATTTCCTGACTCGTTGATTTTAGCCGTTCTGACGGGTGTGAGGTGATATCTCCTCACACCAGAGAGTCAGTTCTTAATTTATTTTATCAGAAACATGTATTGAGATTCCTTAAAATTGGATGATTATTAGTAATATGAAGATTAGTAAGATATGGTTATTATCCTCAAAGACTATAGACTGATCCTGGGAATTACATATGACAGTATTTCCAGTGGACCAGTCTTCTTTAACGATCTTATTTATGTACTTACTTAGCGTGTGAGAGAGGAGTGGTTGGTGCAGGGACAGAGGGAGCGGGAGAGAATTCCAGACAGACTCCTAACCCCCTGGGGAGACCTGTGTGGGGCCCGATCCCATGACCCTGAGATCAGGATCCAGGAGGAAATCTAACTGGAGACTTAACCAACGGAACCACCCAGGCACCCCTCGACCAAATTTTTTAACATTGAAGTAAGAGGACAGGGTTTTTAAAAGAGCATATGCGAAAGTACTTTGCATAGTAGCTGATATATAAAGACACAGAAAGGGGTTTTTTTTTCTCTTTTTAAAAATTGAGATAAAATTGACATACTAACTTTATATATGTTTAATTTTTTGATATCTTAAATTATTTTTTTTAATTTTTAAAATTTTTTAAAAATTTCTTTTCAGTGTAACAGAATTCATTGTTTTTGCACCACACCCAGTGCTCCATGCAATCCGTGCCCTCCACAATACCCACCACCTGGCTCCCCTAACCTCCTAACCCCACCCTTTCAAAGTCCTCAGATTTTAGAACAGGTCTCTTTGGGTTGATGACTACTGAGTACTTGAAGTTTTAAATATTATCTTATTTTTTAAAAATATTTTATTTATTTATTTATTTGACAGAGAGATAGCACAAGCAGGCAGAGAGGCAGGCAGAGAGGCAGGCAGAGGCAGAGAGAGAAGCAGGCTCCCCACTGAGCAAGGAGCCCAATGCGGGGCTTGGTCCCAGGACCCTGAGATCATGACCGAGCCAAAGGCAGCCGCTTAACCCACTGAGTCACCCAGGCACCCCTTAAATATTATTTTAAACTCAGATTCAAACTACTTTTCATGTGGCACCTTCTGCTTCAATTTTTTTTCTTACTGTTGCTTTATCAGATGTATCTTGGATCTGTGTTTTGTCCCCCAGAGGTGTCCTTATGATGAATGATACTTGTGATTTTTAGCATCTTGAGAAATGGGTTATTGATAATATGTGGTTAGCTACAAGGTCACTCTTTTTGGCAGCTCCATTTGACAAATAAAAACTTCTTTTGAACATGTACTTTAATACAAACAATATTTTCCAATGTCAGAATAGTTTCTTATTAAATATAAATTGGAAAGGAGAACACAAAATGTGTAGAAAGATAAGAGAAAGATGCCAAACTTAATTTTTTCCTGTATTACTGTTTCTGTTTCTGTGTTTTTCTGTCACACTAAAACCTGATTGAAGCCTCTTTCTTCTTGTTATTAAAGTAGGACAAGTTCATTAGAGACAAATTGGAAAATATGGAACAGTGTAAGAAACACTTAGGTCTTCTGCCAAGCAGTAATTACTATAAACATTTTAGTATGTTCCTTTTACAACTTTATTTTCATAAATAATATGTGTGTTTTGAAAAATATTTTTTGAGTAGAGTTGATGCACAATATTACATTGGTCTCAGGTATACATCACAGCCATTCACCTTCTCTAGATGTCAGGCTATGCTCGGAGCAAGTGTAGCTACCATCTGTCACCGTATAGCGCGGCTCCAAGCTCATTGACTTTATTCCCTGTCCTGCGCTTTTTATTCCCATGACTTATTCATTCCCTAATTGGAACCCCGTGTGTTTGTCTTCACTCATTTTGCCCAGCAACTCATCCTCTTCCCTCTAATAACCATTAATTTGTTCTCTGTGTTTATAGGTCTGACTCTGCTTTTTTGTGTTTGTCTATTCATTTGTTTTGTTTTTTAGATTCCACACATGAGTGAAATCATATGTATTCGTCTTTCTCAGTCTGACTTATTTGGCTTAGAATAATACCCTCCAGGTCAATCCAGGTTGTGACAAATAGCAAGATCTCATCGTTTTCATGGCTGTGTAATGTGTGCGCATGCGCACGCGTGTGTGGGTGTGTGTACCCTGCATCTTCCTTACTCATTCATCTGTCAGGGACACTTAAGATTGCTCCCACATCTTAGCTATTGTAAATAATGTTACAATAAACATAGGGGTGCATATATCTTTTTAAATTAGTGTCTTCATTTTCTTTGGATAGATATCCAGTAGTGGAAGTATTGGCTCATATGATACCTCTGTTTTTAATTTTTTTAGGAGCCTCCATACTGTGTTCCACAAAAGCTGTTAAAATTTCCATACCACCCCACGCTATCTACTGCTTCAGTGCAATCCCTATCAAAATACCAACAGCATTTTTTACAGAACCAGAACAAATAATCCTAAAATTTATATGGAATCACCAAAAAAAAAAAAAAAAAAAAAAAAAAAAAAAAAAAAAAAAAAAAAAAAAAAAAACCAAATAGCCAAAGCAATTGTGAGAAACAAAAACAAAGCTCAGGGTATCACAATCCCAGATTTCAAGATATATTATAAAGCTATAGTAATCAAAACATTATGGTACTGGCATAAAAACAGACACACAGATCAATGGGACAGAATAGAGAGTCCAGAAATAAACCCATGCTTCTGTGGTCAATTAATTTGTGACAAAAAAGGCAAGAATATACAATGGGGGAAAAGTCAGTCTCTTCAATAAATGATGTTGGGAAAATTAGACAGCTACATGCAAAAGAATGAAACTGGACCATTTTCTCACATCATGTATAAAAATACACTCAAAATGGGCTATAGACCTAAATGTGAGATCTAAAACCATAAAAATCCTAGAAGAGAGCACAGGCAGTAATTTCTTTGACATTGGTTATAACATTTTTCTAGATTATGTCTCTTAAGGCAAGGGAAACAAAAGCAAAAATAAACTTGGGACGACATCAAACTGTAAAGTTTTTGCACAATGAAGGAAGCCACCAATAAAACAAAAAGGCAACCTCCTGAATGGGAGAAGATGTTTGCAGATGATATATCCATTTGGGTCTAATACCCAAAATATATAAAGAACTTCATTCAATTCAACACCATAAAACCAAACAGTTTGATTAAAAAAATGGGCAGAAGATCTGAATAGACATTTTTTTTCAAAGAAGACATACAGACGGCCAACAAACTCATGAAAAGATGCTCAACCTAGCTCATCGTCAGGGAAATGCAAATCAAAACCACAAAGAGAGATCACCATACAGCTGTCAGAATGGCTAAAATCAAAAAGACCAGAAACAAGTGTTCATGAGGATATGGAGAAAAAGGAAGCTTTGTGTTGGGGAAATATTATATGTATTTTTATACCCAATTAAACTCATATTGTGCATATAGCTCGGCAGTATACTTTTTCACATTATCATGAACATGGTCCACATCATTAAAAGTTATTTGGAAACTTCTGTGATAGCAACATAACATTCTCTAATATGGCTAGTTGTGCTACAATGTTCCTATACATTTATTTTTAGATAAGGTAAGTTCTAATTATTACAAATCATACATAACACAATGATCACTGGCTTTATATACTCTTAGGTGGTACACATTTCTGGAACAGGTGTCTTATTTTGCTTATTAAGCCATGGCAGATAATTTTTTTTTTTCGTGTAAAATGATCCTACTTTTCTGGTTTTCTTCTCCCCCCCCCCTTGTATTATCATCCTTTACTGAAGGGAATTTTTAAATTTAAAAAACAATAGCTTTTTTAGAATTTGATTGAGATATTTATATACTCTAAAACAGATTAGAAGGTAAAATTACAATTCCTGATGACAGCAATCTGTGATGGAAATGCTTACAGACCTTTAAATATAGCTTGGTAGGGAAGGGCGGAAGTGAAACAAGTTGTTACAGTTTGTTCCAGGAAAGGCATTTTGGATGAATGCCATCTCCTTTTACAAAGATGTCTTGTGATTTTACTTTTATCTGCTTCACTTAACCTTTCCCAAAGCGATCGCTGAGACAAATGTATGCAGTACAATAAAAGGCATTAACGTAATTCTTTTTTCTCAAAAGATGTTATTTGAATTTAAGTGAAAGAATTGAATTTGTGCCCAATTTAATCATGCCAAATAATGCAGGTTAGGGAGATGCTGCGGTTAGTTCATCTAACCAGCTGCCTTCCTGGTGGAAGTACCTACTCAGTGTCAGCATTTGTTGCAAAAAAATAAAATTCTAAAAAGTTCTCCAAGTATTTCAATGATCTAGAGTATTCTCTGTTGAGAATAACAGCACTAATATCTGAGAACTTATGGACAGTGAGTAAATACTCTTTGCCAGGCACTGTCTACTCACTGAACGTATCTGTCCACTCCTCTCAGAATTGTGCTGGTCACGCATTGTTATTGTCCCCATTTTATCAAAGGACTGAAGTTTAGGAAGGGTATTCATTGAGCAAGGTCACACAGCTAAGAGACATCCATCTGGGCTGCAGAACCAGGGCTATCCTGTACTGTACTTACAAGCCGTTAGAGAGTTCTTAGTCCTATAAGTAACCGACTAGATGAGAAAATGTCTTTGATTCTATTAAAACATGTTGAGAAAACATAATGAATAAGTTTAGTGTATGACTTGTAACTTTTAAACATTACAAAATGAACTTACATACTTAAAGGTTGACTTTATTCTCTTGAAAAGGGGGACACAATTATGTAGGGGAAAAAAGATCCTCCTTGTTCATTCTTCTGGCTGGAGATCTTGGCAAGCAGGAGTGCCGTTGCTATTATTGTGACTGTGTCCGTTGTGTGTACAGATATGTACTGCCAAAGTCTCTGCCCCACACCTTTTATAAACACAGTATTTAACTTGGAGGAGAAAGAGTTATTCTTGGCAACACTGACGTGGCAGAAGTAGCAACAGTAGGGGCCACCAAGGAGTGTACGGACTTGAGCTGGAATTGGGAGACTCTTGTCTACAATTGAGCATTATTACCGTCTCCAGTGCAAGTCTCAGTAAAAGAGAGAATTATTAATCAGTTTACCAGTAGGCAGGAAAACTACAAAGGGAGGTCTGTGTCCTGTGTACATAAAAGTGTAACGTATTGATACTTTACTGGAGTCGTTGCCAAATATCATGAAAGTCATTAGATAACTAATAAGGACCTAATACTAAGATGACCAAAGCAATGAAAAGACCTACTTTTTGAGAGCAGTCTGGAACAATGGATTCTTGGGGGCAAAGACTCACAGATGGGGTATTGCTATGATGATGAAGTTCTTCACTGAGTCTGCAACTGTTAAAATTCAAGAGTCTGAAATTTGAGAGGTACACTTATAAATGAAATGGGCTGTTCTATGCATTGAAGGTAGTTTTTAGGGAATTTTACTGTAGTCTTATTCTATCTAAGAGGTGGTGCAAGCTAAGAAGAAAAACTGATAGATTCACGAAAGCGCATAGATTCGTGTATTGCCGACAGATTCAGAGTGAGCTCGTGTGAGAGGTTAAGGATGTTCTTGTAGACATTCATTCAAGAAATCCTTTTGGCTGCTGTCCTTTGAGACGGTAAAGCCACTTTGTAGCCAACTCTGGGCTCCCTGGATGCAGCAAGCGTGGTTGAACCCCCGCCGGTCTAGAGCCCTCAGTGCTTCTCAGATTCCCTGTGGTCATTCAGTTCCATAAAGACACCAATCTTTGGTGAAATATAATTAAAAGACACTTAGAAAATGAAATGAAATAAAAACAAGATCTACAAAATATAAATTCATATTTTCATCATCATCATCATGATTATTATTATTCTTGGACAGACTTAAAATTACTCTGGCAACTTACTGTGAAAATTTCTAAAGGCTCATGTTCAATTTCTGTTCTCATCACAGATCATAACAGTAATGTCATGGCCCAGTGCTGGTCCATGGCCTGTATTTTGAGGATTACTGTTCTAGATTTATGTATAAACAAAACCTTTTCTTCTCATGTTAGCATCCATTTCTGTCTTCATTTTTTTCTGCACTGGCTTGTCTTTCTATTATACTCACCTTTTTCCTTCTTCTAACATGGACTGATCATAATCATCATGAGAATTGTTAGGGTAGGGGACTCTGTAAAGGTACGAAGATGCATGTCTATTTCTTATCATCTAATAAAACACATTTGCAAAATCAAATGTGACATTTGCATATACACGTATGCTAATGTATGGTCCAATTAGATTTTGAGCCTGTTGGCAATGTGGAGTTCTAGTACAGCTATATCAGAATTAGCTGGGCAGCCTTCGAAGACCCATCCTATAACTACTGAGTCAGAATTTCTGCTCTTTGCTCTATGGAGTCTAAATTTTAAATATAAGTCCTCAAATGCTTCCATTATACAATAGAATTGGAGAACTGTTCTTTCAGGGTTTGGGAATCAATGTAATTATTTGGGTCTACATCATGTGCTATGGTGGTAAAGGATAAATCCTGAAAAATGCTCCCTGTGCGGGTATAGTGGAGTCTCTACTTACCTGCTTTTAGCAGAGAATCTTCAGGATACGTTATGGAGTTCATTGCTATCTTAGTCATATGCGTAGCATAATTAGAAAAAGGCAGTGTTCTCTTTTGACAGACAGAAACAACACACAAATGCAAATAAAATCATTTTATATCCTTTATTGGCTTCATTTTATTTTCAGTGTTACACTCCTAAAATCTATTTTTTTTTAAAGATTTTCTTTATTTATTTAGAGAAAGAGTGAGAGAGGGCATGAGAGGGGAGAAGATCAGAGGGAGAGGCAGACTCCCCAGGGAGCTGGGAGCCCGATGTGGGACTTGATCCTGGACTCTGGGATCATGATCTGAGCCAAAGGCAGTCACTCAACCAATGGAGCCACCCAGGCGCCCTCTAAAATCTATTCTTAAATTCACCGTGCTTTACAATATAATTTTATTTGGAATCATAAATAACATAGCTGCAGAACCCATTAGCCATGTAAGTAAACAGTTGTTATGAATTCAGCGAGTGAGGTGGGATTATACATAAACCGCCTTCTTTTTGTTAACGATACATTGACACAGGATAACACAAAATTCATCAGTGAGTAAAAACACAATATTTTTAGATATTTATACAAAATCCACCCATAAGGAGAAATACATCCTTCAGACTTGCCAGATGCAGGTCAGTCAAATAAAGGAGATGCTGTGACAGCTGGTCCTTTAACTCTGTGGTGGAAATTACTAAAAGGAAAAAAACCACATTTATTCTTATTTCTGTATGTCTTTCATGTTTTTGGCACATGACATCTGCTTGTGTGTATCAGTCTGTTAGAAAAATGAGGGTAATTTATTCTTGTTTATAAAAGCAGTGAATCACAATTCTGATGGTTTGGCTTGAGTGGACATCAGTAAAGAAATTTTCTTATCCACCTAAGATGAGAATATCAGTCTTTTGGGGACATGACTGTCTTCCAAAGCATAATGATAATTTCCCAGATAGAAGTACAAAACCGTGAGAAAGTCTGCCCACTTTCTCAGGGTTTTGTACTTCTATCTGGGAAATTATCATTCTTACTGAACTGAGGATTCTTCAGAGACGTTGCTGCTGTGACACTGAGTCAGCTTCTGGAAGATCTTCCTCGCACCTTTGGCCTTGAGATTGTGCGCCCTGGGTCAAGTCACCTGACCTCCCGGAGCTCACTTCCTCTATCTTAAGGAGAATAGCACCTCTCAGAATTGCTGTGAGAATTCTATCAGTTAATGATTCTAAGATGTCAAGTGTAGTTCTTGTCACTTGAGAGCATGTAGGTAGTTATTTGGGGGGGACGTTGTGTAACAGTGGGCCATGTGTGGATGAGTTTGGATGTCGTCCAGACTCTCCATCTCAAATTCAGCTAGTTTTTTTGCTCTGGGATTCAGCTGTGTGTGAACAAGGTGTTGGGCCTCTCTGTCCCTCAGTTTTCTTAGTTTGTGAAATGGCGATTATCGTGACTAGACCAGAAAGTTGCTCTGAGGACTGAGTGAGGGAGTGTGTATACACGCTCCTAGTGCCTGGCATGTGGTAAGTTCACAACAGGTAACAGATGATAGCCTTTATTATTTGGATTTAATTTGATTGCATACCAGTGTCCAAGCTAAAATTAAAATTCCATGTGTTTCCTGTGCATATCCGCGACTTTTCTTTGAGGTCCAAGGGATCTTTTAGCACTTGTCGCATATTTGAACAGAGTTTCAAAACATTCTCTGATTTATACTCAGACTAATGTGTGTTTCCATTGGAAGATTTGGGGGATTGGAAAACAAAGTGACGAGGTGACAAGCATTCATCTGCTGTTGAATGAACACAATGTCAGAAAAAAAAGCCTCCAGTAAAAGTTGCAGCAGACAGGCCCTCGGTACAGGACTTAAATAATGCATACAAATGATGTCAGACACGAGGCATGCAAAATGCATAAACACAAAGGAAATTCATAATGGGCTTTTCAGGAAAAAGGTCGTTCCTTCCTGATGTGCTGACCTTGATTCTGTTTTGTGTTTTTCGTGCCGGCATAAAGATGGATGTAAGACCTGCTACTGATTTTTTCCATTGCCAGTTAGTGTCGTCGTCTAAGAATCGTGTCTCTGCACTTTGCTTTACTCTTTTTTGCCGGGTGTGTGTGTGGGGGGGTATTCGTTTTTTTTTTTTTAATTTTAATTTTTTTATTTAAGTATTTTAATTAAAATTCTTTAAGTTGATACGCAATGTTATATTAGCTTCAGATGTACCCCATAGTGATTCAGCTTCTCTGCACTGTGCTCTGCTCAAACTGTAGCTACCATCTGCCACCATACAGTACTGTCACGGTATCACTGACTGTATTCCCTACACTCTGCATTTTATTCCCATGCCTTATTCATTCTGTGAGCTTAGGGAGTAAGCTACTGTAGTTGAGCGGTGTCTGATGTTCTGTGATTCATCCGTTCAGCATCCAAAAAGCATAGTCATACCCATGAGCATCCTTGCCGGATCAGTAACTTTGAATGTTGACCACTCTGAGCCCCATTGGCTTTCAGAAGGAGATCTTTTTTTTTTTTTTTTAAAGATTTTATTTATTTGACAGACAGAGATTACAAGTAGGCAGAGAGGCAGACAGAGAGAGAGAGAGAGAGAGAGGGGGAAGCAGGCTCCCTGCTGAGCAGAGAGGCCAATGCGGGGCTCGATCCCAGGACCCTGGGATCATGACCTGAGCCGAAGGCAGAGGCTTAACCCACTGAGCCACCCAGGTGCCCCTCAGAAGGAGATCTTATGGAGAAGAGATAAAGGGACACTTTTCATTCGCTTATTCTTGTTTCCCTTTCTCTCACTTTACACTAATGCTTGAAATTTCTAGTCTTTCCTCCTCCACTGGCTTCATCTCTCCTCCCTCAACCCTCTGCTCTGGTCCCAGTGGTCCTCCTTCAGTCCTTGAAAGTGCCACTCCGCTTCCCAGCCCAGGGTCTCTGTACAGCTCTTCTATCTGGAATGTTCTCTCTCTTCTCTTCCCTCCTCTCCTTCTCCAACCTTCAGAGCTTCGTTGCCTCATTAATTCCTTGAGGGAGATTTCTCTTATTCTCTGGCCTGGGTCCTGTCAGCAGCTCACCCATTCTCTTAAGACCTCCTCTTTTTCCTTCCCTTTTTCCTTGTTCATAATAGTAACCAAAGAATTCATTTTGTATTTGTTATGTAGTATTTCTCCCTCTCTCTCAAGAAGCTCTACCAGAGGGCGCCTGGGTGGCTCAGTGGGTTAAGCCTCTGCCTTCGGCTCAGGTCATGATCTCAGGGTCCTGGGATCGAGTCCCGCATCGGGCTCTCTGCTCAGCGGGGAGCCTGCTTCCTCCTCTCTCTCTGCCTGCCTCTCTGCCTACTTGTGATCTCTGTCTGTCAAATAAATAAATAAATCTTAAAAAAAAAAAAAAAAAGAAGAAGAAGAAGAAGCTCTACCAGAAAAAGCAGGGGCTGCATTTGTCGTGTTCCGCACGGCCTCCCAGTGCCTGGCACCATATGCTCTCACGGCGCGTGAAAACGCGAAGATGTCACAGGAATGCGAATTTGGTGCTGATGTGCTTCCCATTTTATTTGTTGCTGTGGGTCTTTGAGGTCTTTCTTCACACGGGGAGTGGTGTGAAGGTAGGATAGCATACGTAACGTTCGTGGGCCGGCACGATGCTCTTCCGGCCCTACCTTCTCAATGCCGTGGTCTGCTGTGGTCGACGAGGTACTGGCCGAATTCCCTGTGTTTCAGAAGGACCATCTCTGCGAAAAGGTACACATATATGATGGCCTTAAGTCTACACTGTAACATCATCTAACTTGATCTGCTTTAGAAGTGTCTAGATCAACTTGGAAATCTAGTTCCCTTCTGACAATGGCTTGTGCTGTGGGGACACAGGTTTCCTTTACATAAGACAACAGCCTGTTTGACACACGTGAACATCGGTGACACATGGGTGGACCAGAACCTAGTTCAGTTGCAGTGGCCCATCTGGCAAATGGTACAGTATTTGGAAGGGAAAGAAACCTGGCTTGGGGATCCAGAGTGGTGGGAGCAGCAACAAGCTTCTCTTCAGCCCCGTGGAGTTTGTTGGCCCATAACTAATGGGAAATAAGGAAATAAGCAAACATTTAAGCTTGTGCACTCCTGGCTGGGGAGGAAAGCAGAGACGCTGACCTTGTTGAGAAGTCCGTCGTTCAAAGGCTCTAGTCACCTTGGATGCCAATAAAAGGAAATGAATTCATCCTTTCTAGATTTCTTTATCCTTACCTCCTTTCGGTGACTGAGCCGAGTTCGTGAGGTTACTGGCATTTTCTGGAATGTTATCTGAGAAAGGCAGCGTGTTGTAAAAGAGCTCAGGCTTGGGTGCCTTCAGGTAGGACCCCGTTTGTTAAATCCTGGCCGTTCATTACCACCTCCTCCCCGTGGGCCTCAGTTTCCTGATCCGTAACACGGGCCTGATAACACTATTGACCTCAGCCTCGGAGCACAGGGCTGTTCATGAGACTGTTTCAGAACCATGTGTGACGTGTCCCTGGTAGCCAGTGGGCAGTCTGCACTTGTTCTTACTGTTTGCTCGCGTGCACCCAAGAATCCACAGTGGCGTGTCCCAAGCTTGGGCAGCGTTGACGTGTCGGAAGAGCCCCGGTGGTGACTGTGGACTGCCAGGCTTGCCATGTCCTTGTAGTCTATTGTAGAATCAGCCCCAAGCTCTGTGGCCCGTTGGGGCTTTATGGCAAACTATGTCTGGATTAAAGACACGGCAGAGAGAAGATTATATCCACTAAATGTGGCACAGAGTTTGAACCCGCTCTGTCTCACTGCACAACAAAACTTGTGACCGATGAGGATATTTTATCCCGCTTTCCTGGACGTTTGCTGGAAGGATGTGGTCTTGTAGCCTTCGATTGCATTCACCCAGTCAACTAACACTTAATGATTGTGACAACTGCCCTGGGCAGATCGGCGTCACGGGCCCCTCTCCCACTAAAGAACAACGCGTCTCATCTGGAAATTCTTCTGCTGTACCCAGTTCCTGGGATGAGACAAGAGCATAGCTAACTACATTGAGGGTTTTCATCCATTTTTGCATTAAAAATGGCATCTGAAGGGGGCGTCTGGGTGGCTCAGTGGGGTGGGCCTCTGCCTGTAGCTCGGGCTGTGATCCCCGGGCCCTGGGATCGAGCCCTGTATCAGGCTCTCTGCTCAGCGGGGAGCCTGCTTCCTCCTCTCTCTCTGCCTGCCTGTCTGCCTGCTTGTGATCTCTGTCAAATAAATAAATAAAACCTTTTAAAAAATGACATCTGAGGAACATCTGGGTGGCTCAGTGGGTTGGGTGTCTGCCCGTGGCTCAGGTCATGATCCCTGAGTGAAAACATCGGGCTCCTTGCTCAGCGGGGAGCCTGCTTCTCCCTCTGCCTACTGCTCCCCCCGCTTATTCTTGCTCTCTCTCACACACAAATAAATAAATAAAATCTTTAAAACATAACATCTGAGAATAACTTCAGGGTTGATAACCACAGTTTTGGATTTTCATTAAAGCTAGATAATGTTTCAGAAAGTTTTAGTCGATTTTCACAGTTTGAAATCCCAAGTCCACAGATTTCATTCTGGATTAATTAGAATGCTATAAGCCTCTTTCGGTAACTAAATGAATGCTCCGTCCGATTAATCATAATAGTACATCAGCGTTTCCAGATGATGACCACTCTATTCTTAGTCAGACAGAAAATTCCCTTCTCGGTGATAACAGTTTGTTGACATCAGCTCAGTCCATATGAGTGTGTGTGTGTGTGTGTACATATAACTCATTCTTTGGAATTTTCCCAATGGGAAAAAAGCACAGGAAGGAAGCCGAGGGGAGGATGGGGCGATTGCATCCTGTACCCTTTACAGGGTGTGGCCACGACTGCCTCAGCCTAAGGGACACTGATAGGTTGTGTTTTTTCATTTAGGATGCCTGACAGTCTTGAGGAAAAGTAGGAGTGGCTCTCAGTGTTTATTTAGCTGGACAGGAGTCTCCTAGGAAAGGTCTGCTCATATCCCGCTTAGGATTTCATTTCTAGAACTTGGGAAAGAGGAAGAGAAGCAGGAACATCAGTGAGGTAGGCCCGCAGAGCTCTCCAAGCCACGTTAGGACTCCAGACCCGCCTGACTTCAGTTCTGGTCTCTTCTATGAATGAAATCGTCAAGTGGGCAGGCCGGGGACATGATTTTAAGGAGAATGGAACATGTTTCTTGCTGCTTCCTAAATCTGGTTTGAAATGATTATGGATTCAACCCTGGCAAAGGCAGAGAGAAATTCCTTGGGATTATATGAGGTAAGATACTAGAAAGTTCTGTGAAATGAGTTCTCCCCTCACCAGATTTCTGAGTCCACCTGTGTGGGATTTAGAGTTCTCTCTACCTTTCTCTTTGAAACATTCTTAAATGTGGTCCCCCCCCCAGCTTGATCAGGACCGTTATTACCACCAATGTGGTGTGCTTATCCCATTTAATCATTTGACAACTCCATGTCATTAGTGCTAGAATTAAAACATTTAAAACTTTCGCAACAAGGGGCACTTGGGTGGCTCAGTCAGTTAAGCATCTGTGGTTGGGTCAGGCCATGATCTCAGGCTCCTGGGATCGAGCCCCGAGGCAGTGAGGAGTCGGCTTCTCCCTCTTGCTCTGCTCCTCGCCACCCCCGCCATGTTCTCTCTCATTTGTTCTGCTCTCTCTCCCTCTCTTTCTGTCAAATAAATAAATAAATAAAAATCTTTAAAAGATTTTAAACTTTTACAAATAAATATGTAGTCCCTGTGCTCAATTTCCTGGTTTCCGATAAAGTACTTTACTATGATGTTAAGTACAGGTCCTACCTACAATAATATTTGTCAAAATGTCATTTGAGTTTAAATAGATTTTATGAAAGGTAATCTGCCTCTGGATAATGTTTTGGTGTTTTGTCAGATTTTAAAGCTCTTCTGTCATGAATGTTATAGCCTATTTATTTGTAATGTAACGTGTATATGGACAAGTATTCACAAGACCCTCGCATCTTAGAAACTGTTGATTTAACGACACTCTTTCAATAAAACTTTAATTTTAGAATAAAATCATGTTTTTGTTAAGGTTTTCTTGTGGCAGTTGTAGGAAACTGACCCAGCTTTCTGCAGACCTTTGAAATCTGCTCTAATTGTTCAAAAGACAGGATGAATCCAGGGCAAAATTTCAGTTCTATTCTAATCCTTTTTCAATGAAAAAAAATTACTTTTTGGCTACAAAATACCAATCAGTGGTTCTCAAGGTGGGTGGGATGTTGCTGTCTATCTGTCTGTCTTTCATATAGCATGCTGTCTGTCATATAGCACACAGCTGGCATTTAGTGCCCAAGAGCTAAGGACGCTATCATTGCTATAATGTACTGGACAGACCCAGTAGTGCCCTCATTTGGAAACATAGATAAATGCTTACTTAGTTTAATGAAAAGTAACTTATTGGTTTAGTAAGGATTCAGGTGAGTATGCTAACTCTGGGAAAGTGGTTCACCTTCTGATCAAGCCAGTGTGGATAAAGTAGGCACATCTGCAGAATTATTCTTTAGTGTTAGTAACAATGAATGTTCCAGAAAGGTTGCTCTCCCATACTTCCAACTAATATTTTCAGATTGAGTTTGGATTAGCTCTAATAAGTATTTGGTTCACTTTGATGAGCGTAACCTCCCTCTCTCAATCAAGTTAGCTGCTATAGTTCCTGATCCTTACTGTAAGAGCTCACTAAGATCAAAGGTGTGACTTACCCCAACTGAAGGATGCTTTTATGCTGAGCTTTAAACTGGATCCCATCGTAGCACAATTCCATTCCTGGCAACTTTTAACACACATAGTGCCACAACAGAGATTTCCTAGTTAAACACAATATTCCCAATACAAGTTTCATTGTGTAGGCACACGAGGGGCTCTCCGCTTATTCTTTATTAGGCTGAGCTTAAAGGTCATTGACAGAATTTTAGTCATTGAGTGACCTTCCACTCAAGAACTGCACAGATTGATCTACTCTGTGCGAGAGACTGTGTTCCGTGTGAAATAGCGTCATGTCCTGTCATTGTACATATGGACTGCACTTCTGCTCGTTCGGCATCCAGATTAAGGAAGAAAGCAGTCTCCAAAAACATATGAGTTAGCATGCTTTTGTTTTAATTGATATATGTTTATGAGAAATTAGGATAAAATGGATTTCCTTAAAAGAAATTTAAAAAGTAAAAACTAAGGAAATGAGGTTGAGGAACTGTGCTTTTGAGTATGAAAAGAAAAATGTAACTTTCTATGAAAGAAGGAAGAAATGGACTAAAAAATTTTTAAACCTCACATATGTTGCTCCTGGTATGTGCCACGTTCAAGTATTGTACCTAGTACTCCTTACAGCTTTCAGAGCTAAGTGCTGTTATCATTTTGTAGATTAAAAAAATGGAGTCTATGCAGTTTTAAGACTTGCCCAAGGTTATGGGTCCAGTAAATCAGAGAGATGGAATTAAACCCAGGTCTGCTGTTTCTCAAAGTTCTGGGATCTTACCATCACCTCATTGCGGCTGACTGGCAACGTCATTATGAAGTGGTGTATGACTCTCTTGGTACCTGTAATAAATGATTTGTACCTAAAACATAAAGCATACTTCTCATCTTGGTTGAATAGGAAGCTCATGTTGGTTGAATGCCAGAGATATATTTAATACGTTGCGTTAAGGGTTTTATTGAGTTACTAAGTGACGGAGAATCTGAGCTTTCTATTTTGACTGATGAAGGTTGGGTGTGGGCAAGTTGGACTTTCGGGAGTTGTTTGGTTAAAGAGAGGGACAGGAAGAGCATGGTGGGTTTAGAGAGTGAAATTCAGGCTGGTGGCCGGACTTGGGAGAGAGCTTAGAGGTGGATGAGTCATCTCGCGGTGTCGCTGGACTGAAGAGTCTGGAATGGACTCACAGCCTTCTGCACCAAGGCTATTGATAGCTGCCGCAGCTCTGCACATGCAGGAAAGATGGAGATGGAAGGAGAGGGTCATGTTTGGGTTATGGCCCTGGCGCTTGGTGCTGGGCCTGGGCGCGACACATTGTGGGCTGTCTTCTCCTGCCCTTCGAAAGTCCACTCCGCACATGGTAGCCAGAGGGATTTTTTTAAAAAGGTGGATCATGTTACTTACGTGCTTTAAGTCTCCCAGTGACCTTTCCTCATCCCCAGCATGGAACCGAGACTCTCCACAGTGTTCTAGATGGAAGGTGTGCGAGAGCCTCTAGGAGCGCAGTGTCTGGGCTCACTCTGCATAGGCCAGTTTCAGGATCTTGGGCGGATTTCCCAACTTCTCTGTGTCTTATCCCCATCATTGAGAATCTGATAGTGGTGCCTCCCTCAGAGGATGGTTACGGGTGTCAACGAATCCATAGGGACAGAGACATAGAGCAGTGCCTGACCTTGATGCCAACTCTGAGCTGCTCTTCACTATCTGGTATTCTGGGCCGTGACTGAAACTCTCAGGAGGTATTGGCCAACATGAGTTCAAGTATTGCTTCTCACCGATCTGTTGGTGGTTTCCTCCCTTGTCAGAATGAGTGTTTAATCAAGTAGTTTGGGATCAAGTATTTTATGTAGAGATTGGCTTAGCGGCCCGTCCTGCCTCTGCTGGGGGTATGTATGGCTGCAGGTGTGAATGCTCAGGAGGCCCCTCGGGGTGGAGGGTGCTTAGGACGTGGCTCTGAGTCACCCAGTGTGGATCTTATGAAAGATTTCCCATTCTCCAGGATGGGCTCCACCACCCCTGGTCAATGGCCTGCCACAGAGAAGATAACCATGGGACATCTCTTTCAAACTCGGGGGTGCATGGCCTTGAATCAGCACGTGTGTGCCCACTCCACCATGCGAGGGCAGCGACATGTGTGCCTTCTCTGGCACACGTTGTACCCCAGGGCCAGACCCGGCCACCTAGCCATCAGCACTTTTCCGCCTCTGTTGCTTTTTTGTCCTGTGATGTGCCTTTTTCCCCCATCTATGGCACATTATAATCAGCATTTCTTTCTGGTATTTATAGGAAAATAGCTCTTCAAGTTAGAACCTAGCCATAGTCATTAGTGGGTACGTCTCAGCTGGTGGTTGTGGTATCAGGATCATAATCTCTAGGAAAAAGAGGAAGCATCGGTGTCAGGAATTGGGCATCTAGGGAGACTGGATTAAAACTAATGTCACCTTTGCAAATTCATGAGGAAGGCTGTTAGTGAATTCTCACAGTACTTCATAAGATTGGTATTCTGTGTGGCCCAATCCCTAGTAAAGAATCACTCTCCCCTTGCAATGTAGTTCAGATCCCAGAGTCGTTGTCAGAGTTTCTCTGTCCCACTGTAGCAGGATTCCATAACCTGCCTGGCACATACTTGTAGAAAATTTGCAAAAACTTTTAGAAAATTATTAAAAACAATCACACAGTCCCTGTGAAGTTGTGCTCTTTGTCTAGGTCTACAAAGATACTTTTGATTCAAATTGTTGTTTAGTCCAGTGCTCTCCAAATCCCAAATCTCAGGGCATCTAATTTTTGAGTACAGCCAGAGTACACCAGGCCCCTCCCTGATCCAATCTCAGGACAGTTACATTTGATTTGTATCCAAAAGGTAATTTGAAACAACTTTAATGTTTATGCCATTTGTGAGGAAATGTGGGGAGGAATTACTTTAAAGCAAAAGAAAATTTGCAAGCATGATTTTTCATCTTTCTGGCACAATCTGTCGTATGGCATCTTTCTTGAAAACTTTCTCATTTCTAACTCCCCTTGGCTGATTGATAGAAGAGTGAAGGCTTTGAATATATACATATATATATATATGTATATATTCAAAATATATATATAATATATATTACATATATTATTCTATTTGTATGTATATATCTCAAATATATATACATATATATTTGTTCCTATTTTATCTCTACCACTCTATGGAGATTTTGGAAATATTAACAGGGACATAGAAACATTTGCAAATCCAAATTATGTTTGGATATGTTTGAGATGTCTGGTCACGTCTCCTGTATATTTTCTTATTATCTTAAAAGCTTGTTCAGAGGACATTTCTGGAATCCAGAAATCATGTACAGGAAGAACAATCTTTTAAAGGTAATTTTCATAGTGATCTCTGCATGTGAAATATTATGGGGGAAAGAAGAGTTTTAAAGAATAAGCCTTTCTGGGGTGCCTGGGTGGCTCAGTGGGTTGGGCCTCTGTCTTCAGCTCAGGTCATGATCCCAGGGGCCTGGGATTGAGCTCCACATCAGACTCTTGCTTGGCAGGGAGCCACTTCCCCCTCTCTCTCTGCCTGCCTCTCTGCCTCCTTGTGATCTCTGTCTGTCAAATGAATAAATAAAATCTTTAAAAAAAAAAAAAGAATAAGCCTTTCTGCTTATATTATTTTAGCTTTCTGTGGCATTTGAGGAGAGAATTCATTATTTTAATTATTCTTTACAGTCACGTTGTATGTTAATATAATTAATTGTACTTTGCCAAAGATGAAAAAGATAACATCCTGGGGCCCAGGCAACAACACTAAGTTTTACAGCTGAATTCAGCTCTAAATATGGCCACTTGTTTATTGCTTCCGATGACCATTCATAGAACTAAAAAATGAGCCCCCTTGGTAATGCAGTATGTCTGCAGAACATGAAGCAAAGGAGTGCCTGAAACACCTTAATGACTGGCTTAAGGGTGTAGATTTCCCAAAGGATATCTCCATGTGCCTCCCAGGATACATCAAACCTGATAGATCCCGAGCCCTATGAACTACACACAGTCACAGGGAGTGCTGATTGTCCCGCTCTGTCCCTCTTTCACACTGCAGAAAGTTTGCACGCACTCTTGGTGTTGCATTGTGCCTCTGTTCCAGTCGCCGCCCCCCCCCCCAGTCCCCACACTGGGAACTCCTGATGGCAGGAAGTGGGTGCTTCTTCTCTTCTGCAGTAGGCAGTCAGCGAGTGCTTTTCGGTGAATGAATGAACAAGCTAACAAATGAGAAGGAGAGTTGTTAGCAATGAACAGGGCCCAAAGCGTTGCTGTGATTGCTCAGTATCCCTGCAAATAACCACAGAACAGGTTTTCCATGTGTGGCCTTTGTAGTAGTATCTCTATTGGAATTAGCTGAAATCCAGATGCCTGCATCCTAACTCAAACCTATTGGACCAAACTGTCTGGAAGAGCAGTCCAGGAATCTACGTTTTAAAGAACTTCAGGATGTTCATCGTGAGCAGTGGAGGTGGGCAGTCGTGACTGGGGGGGGATCAGTTAGCTAAAGGGAAGAGTGGCCAGTGATGATTGTTTCCTAATGAGTGTGCCCGACATGTTGGTAAATTTGCTTATGTAGAGATTTTTTAAGTCTCCACCATGTTCCTCCTAAAGATAATGTGATTTTAATTAAGGAAAGGGGTTCTCTTTCTGACCTAATTAATTAGTTCTGCGAAAATTATCTGAGCCAATAACTATTCTGTAGTTAAGAGATTTGTGTGTGATGTCATCTTCTATCTCTACGCCTTTGTTTTCTGGGTCCAAACACTTTATTTGTTTCTCCCTTGGAGAAACAGACTTAACAATTAATTCCGGTATTCATAACAGAATAAATGGAAATAGCTCTAAAGAGTAATTAGAAAAAACACTAAATGAAGTCACTCTGCAAAAGTATCATGGGCTGCTAAAATAGGCAGGAGGGAAGATTTTCAAGGTTTCTTTTATCATGTTCCCATAATATTCATAAACAGGTATACAATTATATCGAAAGGATTTTTAGGGCTTTTGTGTGTGTGTACTTTGCTTTTCTATTTAGAGAAAATGTACTGCCAACCAGACTTGTAAGAGAACAAAAAAGACATATGAGTGGACAAGCTTTATATAAACCATACCAAACAAAATTAGATTTAGAAAAGGTATTTAGGTACATGAATTAAACATCTTCAGTGTTTCTTTCTTGTAATTATATTCCAACTTGAAAGTTACCCAAGTATCTAGACTATGTGCTCTTAGAAAATAAGACTATTTTTTTAAAGATTTTATTTATTTATCTGACACAAAGAATGAGAGAGATCACTCGCAGGGGGAGCCGCAGAGGGAGAGGGAAAGAAGCAGGCTCCCTGCTAAGCAAGGAGCCCAGTGCTATGCGGGGCTCCATCCCAGGGCCCTGAGATCATGACCTGAGCCGAAGGCAGACGCTTAGCCAACTGAGCCACCTAGGTGCCCCCCAAGTAAGACTTTTTCAATTGGAAAACAGATACTTTAATCCTAGTAGGAGGAGAAATAAGAATGAGAATGGAAAAGGGAGTGAAGAAGGGAGTGTTCAAAGAGCAAAAACAAAACCAGTTAAGTGTGCCTTATAGAAGCAGACATATTTCTAGGTTGAAAGGAAGAAACTCAAAATTAAGGTGATTGGTAGAGGGGATTGGGTCAAAGCCTCCTCCCTAACGGGGTCGAACCCTGGGCAAGAAGGGGAGCTGAAGGTATGGGTACAGAAAAGATATTAGAGAGATGAGACCTAACGTTCTACATGTTTTGAATGTTACCCGCTCCACACCAGAGCGTGGAAATGAGCTACGGGATGTGAGAACCGGGGCAGATTGGACTAGTTGTTAAGAGAAATGGGAAAAGGAAGTAGCCAGGTACAAATGCAACAACTGATGATTGGTTTTAAAAGCCAACAAGATTTCTTTGATTTATCACAATGTTCATTCAGTGGAGGAAGAAATAGATTTCTAATTATGTGTTCATTATAGTTGTGGGGGGCTTAGTACCCTTTGGTTGGTATACCATTTTAAACTCCGTTCTTTTTCTTCTTTGGAATTGGGGCATTTAAAAAAGACCAAATAACCTAATATGCATGTTAGATGAGGGGAAAGAAAAACAACTCATGCAATCTGGGAAAAAAACATTCTGTTCTCAGATATCCATGAAAAATAGATCTCAGCGTAGGAATGCTGTCACAGCAAAGGTGTTCTGGGTCCAGACTAGAATTGACTGCAACCTAAACAAAGGTGTTAGTTAACCTACTTAACGAAGAAAATTTTACTCTGAGGGACCAATTAAAATTAGTCTTGAAATAAAGGAAGGCAGTGAGTCATACGCGCTGTTCTTGACGTGGTGTGACCAAGGCTGGCCAGAGTTGTGCCAGTTTGCGGCAGTAGGAGCTGTAGTGGCCGAGGAGGCCGTGATAATCCTATTGAAATCATTTGTGCTCTGTGCTCCTAAGCTGGCTTATTTATACGGACTTGATATTTTCAATGAAGTGTTAGTGCCACTCATTGGCAGAGGGCCTTGTCTCTGTTGGTGATAATGAATGATCAGAAACATCATCTCATCAGAGAGAAATTTCAGCCTAAAATGACCAGACTATTAACGAGCTTGGGTATCTGCTGTGTGACAGCCACCATGCTTGGTGCAGAATAAGATCTTTCCCATGGAGATTGACAGGGTGGGTCCCCTGCTGTGGCATTTTGAATGGAAACAGACCCACCACACTTCCGCTGTGGGCTCTCTCGTCCCAGTTCTGACCCATTTCTCATCTTTATGGGGCGTTGGAATTCCAGCTGAGCCTGAATACCCACAGTACATTTTCAACATTTTGCTTCAACTCCTCTTTTTTTTTTTTTCTTTAAATATCATGAATTTAACCAAATGGAGTTGTCTACGTGACCTACAAACCAGTGCGGGGAATTAAAGTCTAAGATACATGGCTTGTCCCAACCCACAAGAGCTGGTGGGTACCTTGAATGCACAAGTCTGATCCGTTTCTTGGAACAGGCTCTTCGAGACAAGCACCCATCACTGCTCCCCCTTAATTCCTACTTCACACGGGGCAGAATTTCTGCCTTGAAGTGGATGTGGCTGCCACGGAAAGAGTTTCTTAGTGGCCCTTCCTGGGACAAGAGATGCCAATGCTGGTTCTCTGTCAAAGTTCTTTTCCAGGAAACATATAAAGGGAGTGCGGAGCCTCAGGCTCACTCTGTCAGGAGCGTGTCCTTCGTTTGGCTTAGCCGATGGTGTTGGGAGAAAAGGTCAGTAACCCCGAAAGTGCCAACCTCCTCTAGTGAGGTCGCATTAGCGAGGGCGGTTTCACTACCACGGCTTTGTATCACTGGGATCCTGGTGCTTGCTCCTTAAAACAAGACGTAATGCTGCCTCCTCTTTCCTGAGGCCTCAAGAGGAAATTTTCACAATAATATTTTCAGAAAATTCGCTGTGTGCCTAGACACGTTTTAAAAAATAAAAAAGCATTTTGGTTGGCTCGACACCTTCTAGTCCCTGTTCCTGTAGTCTGTTCCTTGCAGGGCCCAGCTTTTTGTGGCTTCCAAGTGACAATGGCTGAAAAAGGTATATTTATTTGCAAAAACAGGAGAGTCTCTCTCTCCAGCCAAGCAGCTCCTCCCAGTAAATTCTCTTTTAGATGCGTAGCCAGCATCTTTGTGCTCTAGACCAAAGCAGTGATGCTGTTGAGGGGATTCTGGATCAAGTCAGGCACGATGAGTCTGCATCACTGATGGGATTTTAGGGTGGTGGGTGTATCTGTTAGGAATTGTGTGAAGATGCAGGTAGAGTAACCTATCTACAGTGGCTTAACCAGCTAGCAATGTACTGTTGCTAGGTAGCAAGCAGCCTGAGGGCACGTGGTGCAGAGCTGAAGGACTTGTCGTGGTTACTTCTGGCTTCTTGCTCTGCCATCCTTAGCATGTGGCTCTCATCCAAGAACAGAGGGGAGGGAAGAGCAAAAAGGGTTATTGAGTCTGCCCTTGACTCTGCCCTTTTTAACTCAGGAAAATAATAGCTTTCCTGGAAGTCCCACCCAGTAGACTTCCATTGCCATGGCGCGGGCCAGAGCTATGCCACGCGCCACCCTTCGCTGCAAGGTATTCTGGCGAGGGGAGTGTCTTTAACTGGGAACACTGTTGCCTTGGGTAAAACTGGGGTTTCATTTGGCAAGGAGGAAGCTCAGTGGAGGGCAGTGGTCGGGATCTGCCCCGAGGAGCCCCACGACATCTATCACAACCAGTTTTCGGTGACCGCCTTTTAAATATCGGCTTTGCTGTGCTGTTAGGAGAAGGAATGGATGATTGGCCTCGTGTTGCTTGTTTGGGGGGAGGGGACGGCAAGAGTGTGTCATGCTTTCCCAGTCCTAGAGAGGACAGTGGCCCCTTCTCGATCTTTCACGAGAAGAATTGTTGACGACAGTGTGCTCAGCGCCAAAGGCGGGGAGGACCATCGCTCTCAGAGCGTCTCGGCTTATCCCTGTGCTGAAGGTCATGGGCTCCCAGCACAGCCCCAGACAGAAACCTCTCAGGGCTGGGCTATCTGACCCCTCGCTCTGGTCCACTTTCCATTTCTCTCGTGCTCCAGAAGCACGAGAAAACAAAGGGCGGGCGGAGGTTTTTCTTCTTAGGACGATTCCCTTGAGCTTGGGACTTGTTCCCTCTTTCCTGTTTTCCAGTGTCCCTCTGACTCCATGTCTGGCCGGTCCCAGCTCTCAGGGAAAGCGTGTCCTTTACCTTCCCTCCCGCGAAAGGGATTTGCGGAGACAAGTGAAGTGTGTATGACTTGAAGAACTAGTGTCACTGTACACGTTTCCATGTACCTATCAAACTCTGAATGGTCTTTTTGGTTATATTTTCTATTCTAGACCCTGGGACAGAGCTTCAAATTAGTGTGGTGCGGGCAAATGATAGAATATGAACTTCAGCCCTTGGGGTGGTGGGGGAAAGCCTGGAGCCCTCAGAACATCCCTGCCTTCCGTTTTATGTTACTAGCGTCTCTTTCGTGTGTCAATGCGCTCTACAAATATTACTGTTTTCTGTGTGCTGGGAGGTCAGAACGCTTGGGAAGTGCTGTTATAGTCCTGCTCTTCAGGTCACTGTCCTCTGTCCAAACAAATGCCTAAACCCTTTCTTCTTTTTTTGTATTGTTCAAGGTTTTACGCCTTTGGCTTTTTGTGAAAGGTTATCCTAGCAGACATGATGATTTGGTTGGTGCCTCCTGAACACTGTTCATGGCAAACCTGTACTGTGTCTTCACTCATTTTCATAGCTTAAGGTCCCCCCTTTTAAAATTCCATTTGGAGTTCTATTAGGGTCTCCCACCTTTGCTCTTCCTGTCTTTTTATCTAGGATTTTGTAGATGGGAGCGCACCCAACTCCTTTCTTATCTGTCAGCTGACCACTGACCCTGCAGTGGTCCTACCCTTTGTTCTTTCCAGTTTCGTGTTTTGGGGACGTTCATTGACCTGGCCAAGCCCCGAAATGCCAGACTCCTTCCACCCCGCCCTGGTTCTCCCGTATCAATGCAAGTGCAGAAATGCAGGGCAGCGGTCGCCTCGTCCTACTGCCTGTTAATACTTCCCCCTTTATCTCTTCTGTCCTTTATTTTAGAACTTGCATTAGTCTTGGAGCTAAGGAAGGACACATAGGTTGTAATTAAGCTGAAAAGTGTTTGTTGTTTGCTTTTTCCAGATGAGAATTCTCCAGCCAACTTCTGGGATTCTAAAAACAGGGGTGTGACTGGAACCCAAAAAGGGCAAATTGTGTGGAGAATTGAGCCTGGGCCCTATTTCATGGAACGTAAGTACGAAACGAGAAATAGAAGTTTGTTACGGAACATTCTATAAATACCTGGAAACCTAGGGGGTCTTTTCTGAATTTATTATGAACGTTTTTGGCTCCAATTTACATATTTATGCCATGTGTCTTCAAACTGGGAAATATATTATTTTGGAAAATCCTTGTTAGAGGATGTTCACATATTTTTAAAAAGCGTGTGTAAATATGTGTGTGTGTGTGTATACACACGTGCACATTACATGTACCTTGTGAATGTGTAGTATATAAAGCATGTATTTATTCTATTATTTATTTTAATACTTTATGTATTTTATATACCCTGTATCTACATTTGTAATTAATATTTATTGTATTAATTTCAAAAAGCAAAAAGAATAATTCAAGAATTTTATTGGCCGATAGAATACTTGGATCTCATTTCCCCCAGCAGCAGTAACGACTGTGTTTGGGTCCCGGTCTTTACACGGAGGTGGGAGAGTCGAGGTCATTTTTAAGAACCAGAAATTGGCTGCCGGTAACTCAGCCATAACCCAGTTGACTTGATGATGCATTTTTTGATAAGGATAAATGCTTCTACATAATATATGGTTCACAGAAATATCTTCTTCCCTCTTATTTAGGGTGAAGGGGAGTACTTATATTTGCCACTAATACTATTGAGAACATAGTACATAGGTTTTTGTGGAACAGATAGAAGTGTGAATGAATATGTGATTTACTGGTTGGTTGAAATGAACTTTCACATTTGGAGAATTCTTTATTAAGGTAGAAAAATGGGCTATTTAAAATTCTCCTGAGTTGTTTAGTTCATGTAAGAATTTAAGAGATTTAATATAGGTGAGTGTGTGTATAGATGTTAGTACTGAAGGATGGTACATATTAAACCTTAAAATACAAAGTAAGATTTGATTAAATGAGAACCTGCTATAAGTGTATTTTTTTAAAGATTTTATTTATTTATTTGACAGAGAGAGAGAGATCACAAGTAGGCAGAGAGAGAGGCAGAGAGAGAGGAAGGGAAGCAGGCCCCCTGCCGAGCAGAGAGCCTGATGCGGGGCTCCATCTCAGGACTCTGGGATCATGATCATGACCTGAGCCGAAGGCAGAAGCTTTAACCTACTGAGCCACCCAGGTGCCCCTATAAGTGTATTTTTATTGAAGTATATAAATTTCTGGAGTATAAAAAGTTATTTTCAAAGATGAACATCTGTCACTTTGAATTGCCATTAAAGACATCAGATAATTTCTTCCACATCCTTAGTGGTAGATCAGCATTTCCTAACTTTCTCTAATCATGCTTCTCTCCCCAAAAGACTGTCTTTTTTTTTCGTAGTTCAGTAGCTGGCTGGAGTCTCTCTTGAAACCTTAAGGGGACTGCAGTTTTTAAGGGAGAATGCGCACGATGTATCAGCAAACGAGGGGGCAGAAAAGCAGACAGATATGACACAAATCTAACGAATATCATGACCCATAGGAAAAAATCTGAAAGGGGATTTGCCAAAATGTGAACATGGGTTGTTTCCTAGGAGGTCAGATTATGGGTCATTTGTTTTCCTGGCTCATTTCTACTTTTCTTTACTTTCCAACATTTGGCCCAGTGCTGGCATCGCCATCCACTAATGAGAAAAATAAGTGATAAAAGAATGTGGGAGAACATGGAATGGGTTATTTTCATTCAAGGCGATTCCTCCTCTGGAAGGATCCCAGGATTTGAGAGACTGATAGAGCTGAGAAATTTTGCCAGCTGAACTTCAGGGGAAAAGGTAAAGCAGCCTCTTTTTCTCTCCAAAGCGCCAGACCGCTAGGAGTGATCACCTGTGGATGGGCTGCGCCGGTTCATGCTGTGGGGCTCGCGAGAACCACCTGGGAAGAGTCAGTATCACATACGGCTCTGTTGGAACACGATGTGCGAGAAACCCTCTTTGCAGAGGCTCCCACTTGCCGTGGTTGATTTTATTTCTCCTCCCAAAAGCTTTAGAGATTTGTAATGTCCTGGCTGATCAGGGTGTGCTAATACCTCTGTCCAGATGAATGTTTTTTTTTATAGCTTGCTCTAGTATTGAATAGAAATAACCTTGACATTGAAGCTAGGAACTGGGAATGAAGAGTAGGGTTTTGTTGTTGTTGTTGCTGTTGTTATTTTCTCCTTTCAATTCCACCTTAATTCCACACACACAAAATTGGAGATATTGTGTATCATGGATGTAAAACTAGAAATATGCGGTGATTTTTTTTTTTCTTTAAGGACTGAGAAAAGTCGTGTTCATTGAAATCCAAGACAGTGAGTGAGAATTACGGAAAGATTGGGCTTCAGAGTAAAGTTTATCTTCTTTACTCAAAGTGAGGGCCCTCCACACACATCCCTATCCTTTCAATGTAAAAAGGTCAGGTGTGTTCTTCATAGTATAGTCTGTGTCTTTCACACATCACTTTTTTACCCCATATCTGGCTACAGCAGACCTAAGGGGACTTCCCAGCATAATGAAGTTTTGCTTAAACCTTGGGAGCTGATGGCATGGAACTTAAAAAGAATTGGGGGGGGGGCAGTTAGAGAGCTTCTATATTTTCAGTCTCTGATCTTGAAAACTTAGGACATTTAAAAACTTTTGCTCTCATCTTCAGAAAGAAAATTTATCTTTAGCTCATCAGAAGTTCAGGCAAAATAAAATTCTGTGAACATTGACCTAAGTTCATGGGCAAACCTTGATTTGAGCGCTATTTCTGAATGTAAAGATGGCTTTAGTTTGTCTAGATAAAGCCCCAGAGGAGGCAGGCTGCCCAGACTTCTATTATTACAGGGCCTACTTAAATGAATTTGAAGGACAAAGACGGGTTTAATTTGGGGCAGATGACCTTCCCAGGCGCTGGACAGGAGGATCAGCTTCCTCTGCACCTACTTGTCATAAGACTGTAGACTCGGATGAGCTTAGTTTGCTGAAACCGAATGGGTCATCTTTGCAGGATGCATCTTGAGTTTGGAAATCTAAAAGGTTTCTAAGTTGTCCCGTCATGCTCGGCTGTCCCTGTTGGTCGATAGTCTTACACAGATGATGGTCATTCATTTATTGATTCATCCAGACCCGCTTTTGTCGTTCCTTCATTCCTTCCATTCGTATGTCCGTCTGTCTCTCCCCAGACATCACGAGGTATTAAGTTCCAACCTTGTGTCACATGGCTCTTCTAGGAGCTCACCAAATCCCGGATCGATGAATGAACTTGGAAATAGCAAAACTCACTACTGTGTGCTAAACTGCTTTCTGATCATTGAGGATAATATCAGGAAATCGATAATATATGATCCAGTGTTTTCACGTATCTTACCTGTCTCAGTCCTAGGAAGTAGGCTCGAGGAGGAAACGGGCCATCAGAGATGTAAGTGGCTTGCGTCCGTAAGAGCCTCGTCTCTGATTGGCACTCTGATTAATTAGTATACTTTCCAGGATGCAGTGCCTTGCCAAAACAGAACCTTTATGGGAGGCTTTAGGTGGGTGGGGGGAGGGCAGGTGGCCTGGGCCTCTTTGCTTTAAACATATCCATTCCCAAGCCCCTCCCCACCAACATCAGAATGACCTTTGGTCCCTTAGATGGAGATTTGGTGCTATTTATTTTCCACTCTCATACTTTAGTTTTGGGATCCTGTTCATCCTCTAATCCTATTAGGTTTCTGCTACATCCACACTGATATTGTCTGTCTTTGATTTTCATGATTGTGTATCTGAGCTTTAGCAGAGGAGGGCTTGGCCGCTCAGGCCATGTTGGCCCTTGTTAAAAGACGACGACTTGCAGGAACATATAAATGGTAAGTTCACCTGTCACTGGAAACATGGGCAGATTTCCTCAAAACCATGAGGACTAGAATGTTTTACTTGGTCCAGTTTGTGAATTCTGAATAAAAGATCCTATGAATGGGAATCAGGATACGAAGATTGTAATAAAAGCATTTAGGGCAATAGTTAAAATCATATTTTAGAATAAATTGCAGTTAGTTTGATTTAAAAAAAAGATTTTTCTTTTTTTAAGATCTTATTTATTTATTTGAGAGAGTGAGAGAGCACAAGTGGGGTGAGCGGCAGAGAGAGAGGGAGAAGCAGGCTTCCCACTGAGCAGGGAGCCTGTTGTGGGGCTCCATCCCAGGACCCTGGGGTCATGAGCTGAAGGCAGACGCTTAACCGACTGAACCACCCAGGTACCCCTCAGGATTTTTCTTTTTAAATAAAAATTCTTGAGGGAAGGACATTTCCATTTCATCCATCTTGTGGTTCAAAATATTCGACTTCTAGAAACTTGGGAAATATACAGACTTTCTGAATAGGGACAAACTATTAGTGACTGCCTAAGTGAATCTTGTAGCTATTTAAGGTGATGTGCGAATTCCTAGTCTTTGAGACAAAGCCATTCCGTACAGGGCATGGCCTGTGGAAACTTTTCAGAGGGCTTGAAATGGAGTTTTATACTGATGCCCAGAGTTAATGTAGTTGAGTTGAGATTAATTTTAAAAAATTACTTTTGAATACGTAGTGTATGAAAAGAGTATAGGTAGTGTTTAAAGGTACAAACGGTAAAAGTGAGTATCTCCTCAACTTCATGCCCTGGTCCTCAGTGTCCCTCCCTGAAGACAACCATTTTACCAGTCTCACTTGATCTATCTGGAGATGTCCTACTCAGATACAAACCCAGAAACAAGATGACTGCTTTTAAAATGCAATGTCATTATCACAGTTATAGAAACCCCTTTACTTAGGTGCATGGTTATATTCCTAAACACTACTTGACATTCCTTCCGCCTCCCTGACCTCCCTCCGCACAAAACAAGCCTGAGGTAACGTGTGTCAGGATCCTCCTCCCGTCTGTGAGGGGATGGAGCTGATGTGCTGGTGCTCTGGGAGATGTCTTCATTTGTGTTTATGGAAATTAGTAAGTTAAACATTGAAAAATAAAGGGGCTTTTATGCCTTGTCAGCATTTAAATAGGGGCTGCCAAATCTCTATTGTAGGAACTCTATAAATGAAAGTATCCTGAAGATTCCCGAAAGGTACAAAAATATACTTCCATAATTCATGACGGGCTTCGGGAGGGACCTGTGAGAGAGGAAGATGCCATTTGGGTGGTCCGTCCTTCCTTCCTTCCGAGGCTAGAGCGGGCCCAACCAATGATAGTCCTCATGGGCTATGGGGGAGGCCTCACCTTCTCTTGCCTGCTGCCCTCTGAGGCAACATGCTTTTAATAAGTGGATTTTGGGGAGAGAAAATACTCTTGCTTTTTCTAGTCTGAAGGAATATGCGCACGCACACATACACACACACACAGGCACACGTGCACCTCTTTCCATAATCTGAGGCCAATACAAGGAGACTTCGGCTGCCGCATGGGGTTGTGGAGCGCCCGTTCTCGGGGGGATTGGGTTGTTCGTTGCCCCTCAGTCCTGCACCTGCCCTGCCCGTGCCTGGGGCTGGCCGGCCCTGCGGGGCGGGGGTTGGGGGGGCGGGCTTCTCCCTTCTCCGGTGCCCGTCATCATTCACCTGCTCACTTTTACCTGTGCTGGATCCCTTTCTTGGAAGTAACTTTTTGTTTTCCTCTGCAGTTAGTGGTTACAATTTTTAGCTCAAGTAGAAGCATGAACCCCAGCTCCCCTTTTCTGCCCATCTTGAGTCATCTTCTAGGTTACCTCTTTGGACAACTAAAATGTTGAGGTACATCGATCAGAATGTGGCGGTCTTTCCTCCCTCTCACTCCAAGGGACATTGGTTAGTTACACCAGTTTGTAGAATCTTGAGTGACCTCATAAAGCACTAACTAATATTTGCCGAGGAACGTTCCCCCTCAGCACAGAGTGTTGCTGTATTTTTAAGGGGCAGGACTGGTGTTCCGCTTGCGGAGCTGGGGCCTTTCAATCCAGGCGCAAATAACTAGAGACTTTTGTTATAGCAAAGAATTAAATGATATCCAGAATGGGTTCACTAGCAAAGCTGTCTGGGCTATTCACATCCTACAAACAAAAATGAGACTTTTTTTTTTTTTTTTTGGTCCCATAGTCTATTACATAGCTGTCTCTTAACACCTTACAAAAGAGGAGAGAGCATCCTAATGAGAGGGAGTTGGGGGACGATGTCTTCTAAAATGCACTTCCCTTTATGGGAAAAGAGCTGCTCTGCTCGCTCACTTACCATTGACCTGATCTGTGAGGCGCTGCTGCGGGCAGATTCGCAGAGGGCTGGCGGCCAGCGATCCGAGTGTGATGCTAACGAGCTCTGCCAGAGCGCAGACCTCGGGCTCGCCACTGAGCTGGTTCTGCGTGGGCCGGTGCTTCACTTTGTGCTTCTGGCAGACGCGCTGTTGGTCTTGGAAGAAAGCAAGTGGGGGAGGAAGAGGAAGGTCCGCTGCGATCTCTGCAGCCGTTACCGTTTCAGTAATACCTGAAAGCTTGTGTTCGTGTTTGGGAAGGTCCTTTGCAGAGGTGTTCCCAGGCCAGTGAGGTCATAGCGAAGCCGGAATTCCTGTGCAGGTCGTCTAGCTGGTCCTCAAGCCCAGCACGCTCCTTCTCCTCTCCCGTTCGCCCTTCCTCACTCGCTCGGCTCCATTTTTCTCCTCTGGAAGTTTGAGTCCAGACCAGTTTGTGCCATGAGGTCTTTCTGACTCCACTGCGTCCTCACTCATCCTCTCCGTGGTCTCTACACTCTGCCGCCTCTCGGCCCTTTATTTTTAATGCTTGTCTCTTATGTCGTGTCCTGCCTGTAATCCTCATCCTAACAGCTACACCATGAAACACCGGCTAGACCAGAACCCCTCTCTGATTCCCTGGGCACGTGTTGTGGTGGGTGCCTGGGAAGGATCTCCTGCTTGATGATGCCGAGAACCTTGTGAACCACCGCATGTGAGCATCGTACATGACGGAAACACTCACTACTCTGCCCCATGATAGTCAGTTTTTTGAGCTTTAGTATTTTGTCCTAGATAGGAAAATAGAATATCATATTATATTCTTGTATATAGTACTTTAAATCCTGTATAAATTTCTAAAAGAGGGTTTTTCTTTAATCATTCTATCTTTCTCTTAAAATAGTCAAACCAAATACTCTACAGGAGGCCAGTCACACAGGGAGGAGAGTCAGTGGACTCTGAGCTCCCTTGGGGAAGTACATCTAGTTGGTCCCACTTTCTTAAGCCGGGCAGCTCAGCTGAGAGGGGAGCTCCACCCCCGGCGGGCCAGGACTCTTCCCGGTGTCCTGCCGTCAGCAGCGTTGTGGTGTTACCCTGCACCTTGGCAAGAGGACACCTTGCAGTGACACTGCCATGGCGCAGATGCTCTGTACACACAGAAATTCTGGTGGCTGTGGGTTCTGTCTTTGACACGTTTTGGCTTCATGGTCTTTGAAATTGTCATTACTTTCTTAAACCAATAATTGGCATTTGCATTGCTCTTTTATCAAGCTCAGACTATATATACATGCACACACGTGCATACACACAGACACATGCACCGCTGTGGGGAGAGAGACGTATGCCACGTATATATCCATATCTATCATCTCTCTGTCTGTCTGTCTATTCCTATCCATCTATCTGTATGGCAGTGGTTCCTGAATTTGATCCCCGGCAGTGGCTGCATTGAAGCCACTTGGAAAATTAAAATACAGATTTCCTCACACTTCAGAGTCTACGACTTCTTCACTTTGTTAGACTGCTCTTTTTGCTATTTCCACTGAAGGGGGCAGTCTGTGTCTATCGTAGAGGTTGGGAGCGAAGGCTTTGGAATGGGACAGATCGGGTTTGAGTCCTGACTCTGACGTTTCCTGTTTGCTTGACCTTCGGAAGCCTCAGCACTTCTTCTGTAAAATGGGGACAGGCATCCCCACCCCCCAGGGTTGAAGTGAGGATTGACTAACAGCATGAGCTGAGACAAGCACAGGGTCTGGGGCGCAGTGGACTACCTGGGTCAGAGGTGGCTAGTTCAGTTCTCAGCGCTACGCTATACCTATTTTGTGTGTTGTTTTTGTGCATTATGCTTCATCTGTTTGGGACGTTTTTAGAAAACGCCAGACAGGAGTTGGTATCCTTTGTCTCTCTGATTCGGAAAGGAGGGATCACTGCAAGAGTCGCGAGCAGCATTTTCTGAGAGGCGATGTGGCGGATTTCTTCAGTCGATTCCTGAATGACTTGTCTCAATGTTTAAATTATTGTTTTTTTTTTTTCCCTAATCGATTTGCAGCGGAGATAAAAATCTGTTTTAAATACTACCACGGCATCAGTGGAGCCCTTCGTGCCACGACCCCCTGCATTACCGTGAAGAACCCGGCTGTGATGGTGAGTGCCCCTCATTGTCCGCTTCCTCAGGAGGTCCCCAGGGCCACTTTCTATTTTTGCCAGTGCAGCCCAGGCAGAGTTATGGGGAACAATGAAAAAAGGAAATGCATAGCAGCATGGGCACCCGCTTAAGGAAAGGGAAGAACTTACAGGCTGCCTTACCTTGATCCATAACACAAATCAGTGGAAAAATCTGATTTGATTTGTGACAATCTGTAAATAGTCAGCTCCTCAGAGAAGCCATTCAGGAAGCAAACAAGTGAGTAGCTCATCAAACTTAGTCTAAATTTCATCTAGGTGACTGGTTGGGAAGAGATGGTGGCATTGCGTCGTAAGTGAGTTTAATATACGTGAGCTCAGCGAGTAAAAGGGAAAAATAACAGTTTTAATCATGTGTGATTCTGCCTGCCAGTCAACTTAACAAGCTTTCACGCCAAAGAGTATAAGATGGGGATCGTGCGTGTGCTGTACCCTCAGGAGGTCTGAGCACTAGATCCCTTCATGCTGAGTTGGGCTCTAGTGCCTGAAGACACCAGACATTTTTGGTATGACATGGCCACTTAGAGGAAGTCAGTCTCTTCACCAGGTCTTCAAATGAACAGATACCGAATTTAGTTTTGGGGGAGCTGGTTATGTTGGCCTTTTGAAGGAGAGAATGTCCCCATTTCCAACATGGTACTTTCCAAAGGATTGCTTTTTTCAGTTTTGTCATTTTTTCACTCCATTGACTGACTTTGGAATCTAACAGCTTTGTAAGATGTACTTCATTGTACAGGGATGGTTGGGTTCAGGTGGTTTGAGGAGATTCTTTGAGTCTAAGATATGTAAAGCATTGTAGCTTCTATGAGCCATTAATAAAAATCAGGCCATGAACGTTCAAGAGAAAAACATTGACTCCCACAATATAGAATCTTCATAACAAAGTGTTTCGGTGTGTGAGTGTGTGTGTGTGCATGTCTGTTGTGTGTATGTATGTGTTTATAGACCCATGCATTTTTGGAAATAGACAAGTGGCCATGTTGACTCCCTGAAATTCAGAAAGTCATCTCTGCAGGTGGCCCTTTGAAATTGTCCATACCCACGATGTGGTATCATGAAGTCTTTCCTTTTCATGTATTCATTCAAACAGATATTCACTGGGTACCTGCTAAGTACCAGACATTGCACCCACCCCCAGGGATGGCAGGATAAACCAAAACCCAGTCCTTTCTCTCACATTTGGTGGGGACAAGGACAGCAGTTAAATTAGATTACGTTTCTTTGAGTGATAATCACTATGAGGAGGAGTAAAATGGGACTATGACAGCATATACTGATAGATTTCTCTTGATTAAGGCCATCGAGGGCTTCCTTGAAGAAGGTGTGTTTGCAGGACAATCTGAAGGATGAACAGGAGTTACTTATGTGGAGACGGGGAGGGAAGAACATTAAAGAGAGTAGGAATCGTATGTGTAAAATCTCCAGCATTTAAATATTCTTCTCACATTTGAATTACATTTGAGTTCCCACGTAATAAACATCGTTTAGAATTTAAAAGACTAATCCACATTTACTATACAAGATTTTGAAGGTCAAGAGGAGAATAACAATTATCGATTACAAAATCTGCCATGTTACATACTAAGCACTGGTATATGCTTTAATTAATCTTCTAAAAAACTATAAAACTGGGAAAGTGAGTTTTTTGTAATATTAAAACCTTTGAAAAATTAACTTTGTATGAAATTAGATAGTAGCTTCCAAACATGGTTTTCTGGATTCAGTTTTTCTTAGACTTGAGCAATTTCAGTGATCAGGTATCATCAAAGACAGCAGGACTTACAGGCTGGTGAACATCGATCTCATTCCATTGATTTTGCATTGAGATTACTCTCTCAAAGCCTGTGGATAGTTTGGAGATCATTAATTTGCTTCAGACGGGTTTTATAGAACCTTAGAAGCTTCCCAAATACAGCTCCTGCCATCAGAACCAAATATTTTGGTTCGAAGGATGACTAATGAAATCGGTGGTCAATAGATTTCTGACCAAGCTGAGACAATTGGGTCTGTATCCAAAACTGGAAGGCTGAGCCCCATGGACACCTCGTGATGCTGTGTTTCTATTCTGGCATGGTGGCCACCTCCTTATATGACTTGCGTCTAGTTAGTGTGACTGGTTGACAGCACTGACATTGATGAAGCCCTTCGGTGTAATTATTCCGTGACCATGTGCAAAGAACAGTCATGGGAGAAGTAACTAAGCAGCTCTGTAGGGGAGGAAACGAGCTGCCATCCTCATCCCATGGCCCCCTCTCTCGTATATCCTCCTGCAGTGAATCAGGGATTGAAAAGAGTTGTGTCTCTTCTGTCATTTGCACTTTGACGTCATTGTCATTCATCAGAATACACAGTGATACGTGTCTCGGGCTCTCAGAACAGGAAATCCTCTGGCTTCAGGGACAGATAAAAGCTGGCATCCCTCACTACCACGTATTGTTCCAACACTCGATTGTCGGAGTTGCTTCTGGGTTTTCCTGGAAGGAATCTATGGAGTGAGTTTATTTAAAAACTGCTCTCTAAACATCGAGTGCTTTTATCCCTGATGTTCTTATATCTAGTGACAGTGTTTGGCCTTTCCTGGCTTTATTGTCATGAATGATAACATTGAACTTGTTGAACATTATTTGAGATGAACATTTGCCACAGTTGTAGTAAAGGACACAATCTGTAAATTCTGGGAGAATTGTTTCACATTAGCCTTTTGTCAGACAGTGGCCTATTTTTCAAATGAGCATTCAAAGGCATTTTCTTGTGTTTCTGTAATAGCTTCCAACATTTTGAATAGGCTTAAGCGAAGACAAACCATGAACCTTTTCCATCTCATTTAACTCACTTAGCATCAGTATGGCTTAGCAGGAAGAGACATCGTGTTTTGGAGGGCACAGATCTTACTGGGCAGTGTCGTCCGTTGGAGGGGAGGCTACGGTTCACCAGGGGTCTGACTGGCCCCGGGACTTGGAGAAGCAGGTGGCCGAGTGTCTGTCGCAGTAGTGTCCTGGGCTCCCTTACACTGTTCATCGCTCTGTAGCCCGGGGGGTGTGGGGTGAAGCCTGCGGGAGACCGTCATTGGCCAGTTTGCTGCTGTCTCTGTCCCGGTAAGCTGGGGATAATGAGTCAGAGGGGAACGCCACAATATAATAAGCCACGCGTGCTGGTGGAGAGCCAACCCGGAATTATCAAGTAGTTGCTTTTCTGGATGAGATGAAGTGAGGAAGCCAGGGTGGCACCCTCGCATATTGCTGATGACATTTGAAACATTAGGAATCAGGCAGGTGCCATACCAAATAGTGCTGAAGAAGGGACCGGAAGTAGAGAAGGAAGTAGACATTTGTATTTCACAATTTGAATGGAATTTTTTTTTAAATGCTCAACTTTGTTTAGATTAGTAGTTTTTATCTCTTCGCAGGATATGATTTTTTAAAATTAAGTATAATTAACAGACAGGGTTAATAGTTTCAGGTGTACAGTATAATGATCAACAATTCTGTGCATTACTCAGTGCTCATGGTGACAGGTGTGCTCTTGAATCTCCATCACCCGTTCCTCCCACCGCCCCCCCCCCACCTCTCCCCTGGTAACTACTAATTTGTTCTCTGTATTTAAGAGTCTGGTTTTTTTGTTTTGCTGTTGTTGTTTGTTCATTTGTTTTGTTTCTTAAATTCCATAGATGAGTAAAATCATGCAGTATTTGTTTTTCTCTGAGTAGCTTATTTCATTTAGCATTCTACTCTCTAGCTCCCTGCCTGTGGTCACACATGGCAAGATTTCATTCTTTTTATGGCTGAGTAATGTTCCACGGTGCATATGTACCGCATCTTCTGTATCCATTCATCTATCTGTGGATGTGGGCTGCTTCCATATCATGGCTATGGTAAATAATGCTGCAGTAAACGTCGGGGTGCATATATCTTTTCAAACTAGTGTTTTCAATTTCTCTGGTTAAATACTCAGTACTGTAATTACTGGATCATATGACAATTCCGTTTTTAATTTTTTGAGAACCCCACTTGCTGTTTTCCACTGGCTCACCAGTTTGCAATTGTTGGTATGTGATTTTTAAAGGAGTAAGGGAGTGCTGCAAAGATTAGATTCAATGGTTTAATCTGAAATTTAGGAGAAAAATGTAGTTTCTATTTCCTAACTATTCAAGATATATTCTGCCTTCACTTCTGTCTCGTAAAGTATTGTGGGCATCTTTTTTAGAGAAACAGTAAACTCTGTTTTCCTAGTATATTAACTATAAATTGAGCACTAATTGTACATAAATTGAGAGGAAGCCTGGATCTGCTTTGTGTTCCGTAAATGACTAATTTCAAGTGAGATGTAATTTACTTGAAAGCCTTTAGGAAAACTTTTTACAATGCAATAACCAGTTAAACAGCATGGCCAACTCTTGTCATTGCTAAGTTATCATCCCACGTGCCCTGTTCCTGCAGCACGAGGAAATAGGAGTTTGCAAGGGCAATGGGACACTCACGTGGTCACCCAGAAATATTTGGCAAGAGAGGATAGTTCTGCATATTTGTGGATGACCTTGCTATAAGTCACCTGTGTAGTTTATTCTAAGTTTTCCTAATCTAAAGGAATTTAGTGTTTAGTTTTTAACTTGAAGGATTATTTTAATATGCTAATAGCAATATAAGTGTACTTACTATATCTCAACTATATTCTTATCAAAGAAATAAAAGGACATGAAGTAGGTTGATGCATATCCCAGGGAATTTTGAAGTTTGTGTTGCTTTCATTTGTTGTAAAGACTAAATTGAGGTATGATGCTCTCATCTCTGAGAATATGCATTTGTGTCTCAATTCCAAGATTTATAGCCTATTAAAAAGGCACATGCTACAATGCATCTTTAACACAAAAAATCATCATATTTGCAAATGCACGTGGCTTCTTAAGAAAGTTGAGTACCACACTACACTGTGAAACTTCTAATATGTGCTTTTCCTCTGCAGATGGGTGCAGAAGGCATGGAAGGAGGTGCTTCTGGAAATCAGCATTCTCGGAAGTTAGTTAGCTTTACCTTGTCAGGTAAGGATGTCTTTAAACATGATGTCCAGTTTGGAAGTGTATAATTTCAAAGGCGTGAGTGGCCATTTTGGTCTATAGATTCTCATATATGATATATGAAATAGTTACTTATATTATTTATTTTATATTATTTGTATTATTTATATTTTTGGTAATGTTCTGGAAATTCAAATATATTTCTTACCATTAGATTATTAATATAAGCTCAGAGATGATTTCTTCCACCAGGTTTTATAGAGATAAAAAGACTATATAAGTGTGTATCATTACTTTAAAAGAACACTGTAGTGTAATATGTGCCTACCCCACAGTAGAACTTTGATTATTGAAAACAAGGTGTGGTTAGCTCATCTAGAGAAAGGAAAAAGTTGGAGACTAAGAAAAATAAGCCAAGGGATGCTCCTATTTCTGTGGAGAAATACACATAAAAGTTGGAAAGCTGATAAGATAATTTTTTTGTTTATTTTCAGGTTAGTGAAATACTGTAATTGCTTGTATATTTATGAAAAACAAAAACAAAAACACTGCTTTTCAGATTGTAAGTTGGAACTCATTTTGTGTTTTGTAAGTTTAACTTATTTGAACCCAGCAGTTTAAAAAAAAAAGAATGCAGGAAAAGAAATCAGAGTTTTACACTAAAGGGAAATATTTTTTCATAGAACATCAGTATATACAAACTGAAAACTTGCACACACAAAAAGGACACACATCTATGCATACATATCCTGGATCTCAGAGTAAAATAGGTTTCGTATATAGGTTACGGTGAAATAAATTTGAAAGCTACTGATTTAAAAAAATGATTGGCTTTTAAAAGTCAAGAATGTGCTAAGAAAATCAGTATTTGAAATGGACTTTTAAAACAGACAACGGTGCTACAATCCACACAAAATGCAGACTAACAGATGTCTGTCATTGTAAGATGTTTTGTTTTCACTGTTCCATGGGAGCAGTGCTTCTGAAATTTAAATTAGATTCACTTTTCTTGGCTGCAAAAAGTGTTGTGAATGAAATGACAATTCTCAAGAGTGAGAGAAAACTGATCTTGAAAACAGACATTTCCATGATGCATAATTAGCACGTATGACGAAAGTGTGCACATTAGTTCATTGCTGGCCTTGGCCTTCGGAGTGTCCATTTCTGTTCTGGCATGTTCCTTCTCCTCCATGGGAGGTTGCTTACTATGAAAACCTTTTTTGCTTTGATTCTCTGGTGAATGTCAGAAGTTGTAAACTGGTGGCTAACGGTTCAGATTTGGCCAATACATATGTTTCAGTTGGACCCCTCAGGGTTTAAAATGTATCTAGTTTTTTAGAAGGGTGCTTAGAAGTACCAAGGCTGGTGGTACGCCTCCCTCACCCCCGTTATCTGCATGTCTCCTGAAAACTCTTATTTGACTATGCTTTAGACCTTCACAGTCCTTAGCGGCCACAGGTACAGAAATCCTTCATTTATAGTTTAGGAACAAGGAACCAACCTCCATGGCTCAGAAAATTTCAAGTTTGACCATCCCATGGTTTTCTTAGTTTAGAAGCACTGCCCTCCACTTTCCAGTGATCCGTATCATCCTAAATATGATATACACATACTGATTTTGACTCGAGCGGATGCTAATTAACTCCCCATATAAGCATGACCATCTAGAAGCTGAAAATCCTAGGATATTTTCCTAAAATGTAAGAAATAAGCTTTGTGGCACTCCTAAATGCTGCTGCTTTAACTATAATTTCCTCCACCTTTCCACCTCAATGCACATGGTGGCTGGCTACTTTGTAACTGTTGTATTTCCTAATGTATTGTCAGGTATTTGCAGATGGTACAGACATGGCCAAAAATTATAGATGAAATCAATTCTGTAATGGTAATTCTGAAAAATTAACCCCCTTGTAGCATGTTGACAGTGAATGGTAATATTTATTAATATTGATTAAGCTCTGTAGAATGGCTACCTGCAGGTGTTCTACTCTTGATTAGGCAAGTGGGCACACAGATAATTAAATTCTACATCTACAACAAAAACTGCACTTAGATGAATATCTTCATCTTCTTCTTCAAATAAGACTTTAAACTAGGATAGTTAACATGTTATATACCTTTGTAACTTTGAGTTCTTTTTTGGTCTGTGAGGTTATGTGGACATTTTTGAGCAATAAAATATGTGAAAGAAAAAGGGAGAAGCACGAGAGGAGCTGAGATGGATAAGGAAGCGGAGTACTCAGACTACAAATAATTGATAATTTCTTGTATTTATTAAGGAAGATTTCTTTGTACAGTGTTCCTTGGGGCCATATTTGGCGCGAGGGCTATTTAATAGTGACAGCTTTCATCCTGGTGGCTTAATCTCCCGAAGGGATGCTTTTTTGTTCAAAGGAATGCTTTGCATGAATAATTCAGCCCTGTCAGGCTTTATAGCAGCCATTTCTGTACATGTTACTCCTCACTGACTGCAAAGAAATCCCTTCTTTAGGAGTTGATTTAATAGCTAAAGAATATTATTCTTTGAGTCTGAGACGAGCATAATCAAGAAAGGTAAGAAAATAAATATGCAAACTGTGTTTTTCTCTTACAGCTATTTTATGCTAACTAAAGCCAAGTGCAAGCATGTAGCATTATTAAGTGGATCGTCAAAGGCAGAGGCTGTATTAGTAATGACTCCACAGCTTGTGCAGTGCCAGGGCTGGGGCTGGAGGGCTAATGAGTTACAGGGGTTTCCCTGAATGCCCGTCTCGCTCCTTACTCATCCTTCCCATCTGCCACTGGTTTTCAGATCAAATACCTTACAGTTTTCATGCAGTGTCCTTAACAGGAGGGATTCTTGGTTGAATTTTTCCACCTTTGCCGACTATTAAAATGGCCTCCTCGGCTGCCAGTTAGCTGTCGCTGGACAACACACTAGACCACAGGTTCTCGTCGGCCATGAGTGAGCCTCCTCCAGGCAGTCCTCCCTGGAGACTACAGTTCTGTGGGCAACCCCAGGCCAGTTTTGTCCTACTAAGAAAGACTGTGTTTCAAGAATGGGCTTGTGGGGCACCTCAATGGCTCCGTTGGTGGGGCCGCTGACTCCTGATCTCAGCTCAGGTCTTGATCTCAGGGTTGTGTGTTCAGGCCCCATGTTGGGCCCATCGTGGAGAAAACATTAAAAAAAAAAAAAGAATGAGCTTGAGTACGGTGACTCAGGGGACCTCGTATAATTTGGGGTCACCACAAATGACCAATCTGGGTAATCTAAAGGTCTTTGAAGCTTCAGCAACATCTGCAGAATTTCTCTCAGGACCATAGGTCAGAGGGCTGCCTGGACTGATTACAATCGCATCAGGCTACTTAGAAACCGTCTATGACTGCAGGAACTTTAAAGATCACTTAGCTCTTGGGCCAGCCTTACCCAAACGGATATTCTCAGAAAGGTCTTGAGGACCCAGTGGGTCTGGTTTATTGCTTGACATGTTTGCATCCCTTGGCCTGACTCCTTTTAAAAGTATCAGTCTCTCCATGTACCAGACTTTAGCCAGACATTTTGGCCGCTCAGCTAGTGTGAAATGAGAGCTGGCGAATCTAAGACGAGGCTGGGACATTCATCAGGTATGTAGGGTCCTAAACAGTAACCCCATAATTACTTAATACAGCAGGTGGCATTCACATTTTTAAGAAATATTTCTGGCCTCCTTTTCCCCCCAATATTTAATACATTTGTGGAGTATATATGACATTTTAAATGTGGGACAACTGAATGTACTCTCGAGTTTTACCCCAAATTAAACATAGGTCTGTAGTTTCATGTATGTAAGTAGATGATTTAACTTTTCTCTCATGAAAGAACATATGAGCATTCTTTTTGAAAAAATCAACTGTTGCCCAAGAATTTCTCTCAAGACACTGTTTGAAATGCTGGTTGCCAGACCACGTGATGATGCATGTTAGAATCAAAATGGCATCTAGGAAAAGTCCGTTCGGGTGGGTAAGGTGAGGATAAATGTTTGGCTTCACTTTTGTCGCCTGTCAGGAGACCCCCCTCTGCCGGAATTCGTCATAATCCACTTGTCCTCACTTACCTAAGCGCTCACGGTGTGAGGAACTTGGTTGCTGCTTTGCTGTTGTTTACCCCCCTCTCTTTCTCGCCCGCCCTCCTCTCCTCCTTTTTAGATCTTAGAGCAGTTGGGCTAAAGAAAGGGATGTTCTTCAATCCCGACCCTTATCTTAAGATGTCCATTCAGCCAGGGAAGAAGAGCAGTTTCCCCACCTGTGCCCACCACGGACAGGAGAGAAGGTCCACTATCATCAGTAACACCACTAATCCGATTTGGCATCGAGAGGTAAGATGATCCTCAAGGCTCTTCTCCTTGACCAGAAGTTGGCCAAGTCCTTCTTTGTTCTGCGTATCATTGAGCTGTTTATGAGCACAGCAGGACGACTGAGGGGTCTCCTGCTTCTGTTGGAAAGAGGCTCTGAAGGGAAAGAGAGAGTCCCTTGTGGCCAAGGCCAGGTGTAGAGCAAAACAAGTGAAGTCCTTACCTCAGGAACATGACTTAAGGGGGGGCCAGAAGGCTCAATCATCAAAATTAATATTTTAATGAAATATTTTTTTAACAAAAATCAAAATCAATGCAAAAAAATTCATAATAACATATTAAAATGGCCTCCTCGCCTGGCAGTTAGCTATCATTTTAAATAAGGGCAGGGTCAGTAACTGTGCCTTGCGGCGCCGTGTGAGAGCCTGAGGCAGAAGGAAAAGTCAGTAACACCAATCCTGTTTTTATTTAAAATTTTTCTGGTTTTGTACCTGAAACTGATATAACACTATATGTTAACTAGGTAGAATTAAAATTAAAAACTTTAAAAGCCCTCCCAATCTTTTATGTTTTGTTCTAGTGTATATTCAGTACAAATTAAGGGGATTTCTCTCCCTGTAGGCTTTGGCAAAGGTTTTTTGGATGTCTAGAGTTTGGTTAATTAATAAGGCATTGAAGGACTCGTCATCCTGAGTGAAGGCAGACCGTTGATGCGTTGATGACAGACACTGTCGAGTTCCTCACAGCTACATTATGTTAACTGTCATCTTCGTGCAACGCATCATTTAAATCAAACGAGGGGTTTTCTCATTCGAACTCAGGAAAGTCAAGGAATGAACAGACATTGTTTCTCATTTAGTGAAGAAAGCACAAGCTCTTCCGCCATTTCTCAGAGATCCAAGACATGTTTAACCTACTAGTGTTAGAATGTTTCTGGGTAAACCTTCACTGGGTGTAGGAGTTATACAATGAATGAATCAGATCATTCCCTAAATGTTTAATGACAACAATATGACCTAACAGGTTTGTGGAAATATTTCACTGGGGCGGGAGATAATTCAGGGGACCTAAAACCAATTGGAAAAGACAGGTAAGGCTATTTGTGACTTGTCAGCAGAGCAAGATGTTTCTCCTGAGAAGTTATTGTGGTTATTTAAGTGGATGACATATTGCATATATTCTTACACCTGGTTTAAAAAACTTCTTATGATCTCCAATAGTGAATGACTCTTAAAAGCACAGCACTTAATTTAACACATTTAGAAGCCTAGAAGACGTAACATGCATCTCACTATGAGCTCTAGAAGGAACATAGTGGATATGTTAATGATCCTAGCAATAAGTTTCTTTCGCTAACATTTTATATTTACGAAGATCTTAACCGTGCTATCAGTGTACGCCTAAGAAGGCGGCATAAGGGATGAGATTCTCATCTCTCCATTTCGATAATTAAGAAACTGAAGATTGAAGTGTTCATGTAATAGCTTCTCAGAGACAGAGGTAGTGCTTAAACTCAGCACTCTTATTCTTAGCAAATGTTTTTTCTTTTCAGCAGATTCCTAGACTGCATGGCCCTTGGCAGAACTTCAGTTGTCATGACGAAATAAACTTAGTGGTGCCTAAGTATAAAACTGGCCAGCGCCATTCGCATCACAGTGGTTAAGTGGATAATGTTAGGGAAGGGGCAGTATTGTTCAGGTTAGATTCTGGCCCCATCACTAACTTATCCTGAGATCCTCGTTCTTGAAAATGTTACTCGTAAAGATAACATGAAGGGAATATTGGTGAAAGTCTTTGTAAATGAATAAAGCTTTTTATATTTATTTTATATTCTTATTAATAGCCAATCTGATTTTCTCCAGTGGTATTCCTAAGCAAAACAACAAAGTTTATGTTAACTTCATGTTTTTATTTTTCTGTCCCGTGTGCCTTTTAAATTTTAAGTATTTCCATTTAGACTTGTTTCATTCTCATATTTATCAGAGAAACCACAGTATTCTGTAGATGTTCCTACTTTAGCCATTAAGTGAAAGATTATTTTAATCTATGCTCTACAACTTCTGACTCGCATGGGATGAGGAATTAAAATTGCTGGTAATCAAACACAGCAATAATTCGAAAGCATCCTGTAACAGGATATTAAATTTCAAAGAATTGAGGTACATTAAATGTAGTAAGTACTAAAACTGCATTGTGCACAATTTAACATTTGATAGCGTCTCCTAAAACTGTTGAACCCGGAAGAACTGCATGATTGAAGGGGCTTCTTTTGTCCTGCAGATCCTTAACTGAAGCCTTGTGATCACTGTGAATGCTAACGATTCAAAGTGAATAGAGGATGGACATTGGCTGCAGATATTTCTAGCAAGGTGGACTCTAAGTCAATAGGATTTAAGAGAGAACATTTTCTATAATAATGAAATGATATAATTTCATATTTATCTTTCTTCTGAATCAACATGTTACCTGTTTTTGTTTTCAGAAATATTCCTTTTTTGCACTTCTTACTGATGTCTTAGAAATTGAAATTAAGGACAAATTTGCCAAGAGCCGTCCCATCATCAAGCGTTTCCTGGGGAAACTAACCATTCCAGTCCAGAGACTGCTGGAGCGGCAAGCCATTGGGTAATCAGCCCCCCTTTGTAGGGATCTTGTTGAGATTAGTTTGCACAGAGCAACTGAAATGAAATTTTGTAGTCCTAGGACTTTTCTTACTGAGAAGAATTGGTAAGATAATTCTTTTAAAAAATGAAGTGTTTTTATACTCATTAAGCTGTTTAGGACCAAAGCACTTTGTTTTCATTATATATATTAGCATTATTATTATTATTATTTGGTATCTGTCTTTTCTGAGATGGGCCTATCATTAGCACTTCAGCATCAGAAGTCATAATACTCAACTATTTTTCAGTATATTGAAATCTTTCAGTGAAAGTCTCTCCTAGAGCAGGGTTCTAGTGTCAGGTTCACAGCTCCGTTATGCTAATTAATCCCATCCAGACAACTCACTGTTCCTGAGAAACAAAAACCACTTTGTTTTAGGGCCATTTAAAACAAGACCTTAACTGGTACGAGGTATTATTGTAGAATTCCTAGACCTGTACGTTCATTCAAACAACTAAAGTTTACTCACTCAGAGAATTTAAAATGTGACTTGATGTCTGTTTTCTTTCTGTGAACTTTTTTTAAGTTGTGAATAAACTAGTTAAGAAATCACAACATCCCTTATCGTCAATGGTGCATGTATTTTTACGTGGTCATTTCCAGCAAACTAAGTAACGCCACTGCTCTGAGGTAGCACTGAGCTTACTGTTTTGGTATCTTTTTCATTGTAGGAGAACATTATGAACATACAGCAGTAGTAATAGTAATAGTGGTGGTAGCAGTGATGGTGGTGGTGGTGATGGTGCCGCCATCTTGTTTTGTGCCTTCTTCACTGTAAGAAAACATAAACAAATGGTACTGGTGGTCGTAGTCTCAGTGACAGCACAAGTAATAACAGCAGTGGTAGCAATAATAATAAATAAAAGTAGGGAAACAAAAAAGATGCCTAGAGCTTATTCTGTGTCAGGGATTATGTCCATTACTCTCATTAGCCCATGTAACCTCAACAGCTCTGGGAGGTCAGTAGTATGATTATACCCATTTCTGAGATGAGGAATCTGAGGTTAGCCGGCAGGAGGTGGAGCTGGGATTTGAGGGCAGATCAGCCTGCTCTAGAATCCTGGCTTCCTGTGGCACTTCACGGACGGGCAGCCATGCGACATTATTCCAGCTCACTAAGGAAGGTTTCTCATTCATATCCACTCTGCAACTAGTGAACTGTTCTATTTTGGCAAGTCGTAATTAACTTGGGCATTCCTCATCTGAAAAATACAGTGTTTAGACCAGCTGAACTTGAAGGCCCCTTCAAAATCTGAAACTAAGAGATTGTAATGGGTTTTAAGTCTCTGGCCATCAGAGATGATGGGATTTGTGATGGAGCCAGCACATGTGAAGTAGGAACAGTATGCTGAAATTCTAGTAGCCTGGTTTATCTGATAAAGGTTAGGAAATCACAATTTTTGCTTCTGGTAGAGATCATATACATTAGGAAGTTTTTTTAAAGTTATTTTAAGGGTTAATAGAAAGCGGAAGATTTTAAAAAATAAACAAACTATGGTAAATACAATAAATACAGTATATTAATTGATATAATTATCATCATAGTTTACAGAATATATAAGACATATGGTAAAAGTGTGAAGTTATGTACACCAGTAAGAATGGTCAAGGCAATGAAGCTGTTGTTGACTTGCGGGCTTTTCCTTTAGTCTTTTAAACAACTGGACACTTCGAGAACTGCCAGTCCTGAATTGATGTGTATTAGAAGGAAGTCCAGCATGAATTTGTAAAATACTGGAATTATGAAATGTTTCTGCATAGGTATGTTAGAAACATTGTCCGATACAGACACTTGGGGATTTGCTTTATTAGATAAGGAGGACACTACATATTAGGATATCTGCTACTGACACCTAAATATATATTCCTGATCTGATTTTTGCTTTCCACCAAGTAACTGATTCATCTTGAGAAGTGCTGGGCTTCCATTCCTTACATGTTTGGCAGATTGCGGCCCTCAGAAGTAGTTGAGGTTTTACAGAGTGTGGTTTTGTAGGATGAGCTAGAACTTCTTGCTAATTACCTATTTGGAGAGTATTTTTTTGAATGTGACATTTTGCAGCGAGTGGCCCACGTTTGTCCAAAATACACATGACTTTCCTCTGCTTTGTCCCTCCTCTGGTTACATTAGAGAGAGATGCCTCAGGTGGTGAGAGAATTTGGCACTTATTCTTCATAACTGTGTACCATAATAATATATAATGTTCGCGATCATACATCACCGCAAGAAGCAGGATGAGTCAGATGAGACTGGTTAAGAACAAAGATGAAAAAGGGAAAAAAAAGCAAAAAAAAAAAAAAAAAAAAGAAAAAGAAAAAACCCAAAAAATAAACAAAAGAGAAATATTTTAAAAAACAAAAAACAAAGATAAATAAAGAAGGAAAGAGGACAGGTGACTCCTCGGATGGGCCCTCAACGACGGATGAAACCCTTAGCTCAACCCTTAGTCTGAATAGGAGGATTTCCTGTATTTGTACGATGAATAGTTGAATTGAGTATCTGGCCAGTTTGGCTAATAAACAGCACTAACACCTGTTAGAATTCTTCTTTCCAAGCAAAGAGTCTCATTTGTTAATTAATTTGTTAAACAAATATGTGTGTATACATATACCGTGTCTACTAAATGTTAAACACGGTGTTCGGTATTGGGGATACGACGGTGAGCAAGACAGATGGACGCAGCTCTTTTCTTACAGTTCCTATGAAACATTTGTTTCCTAGCTCAAATCCTTCCCTTTTATAAATCGTCCGTTATCAACACCAACACGCTGCTGTTACTGGCTGAGGAGAAGAAGATGAGGATCAGTTTCTTTTTAATGTCCAAAGGGATGGGTGAGGAACCACAATGTTGAGGACAGGCCCATGTAATTTGTGGCTAGGTTCATGCCTTAGCGGGCAGAGATCAGGCCCTTCTGTGGGTTAGGTGCTGTCTAAATTCTGGGAAGACCGTGGTAAGAGAAAGAAAAAGGCAGTCCTGGTATGATGCAGCGTATAGCCATTATACAATGTTACTTGAACACTTTAATGTAAAAGTGGTATAACTATACTAATGGTAAGAAATGCCTGTATACCCCTTTGCAGAAAAGATTTTTGAAAAATACCGGCTGAGGTAGGAAAGGCAGGATCAGAATAGCAGTTACATTTAGATGAGCCATGAGTAAATCACGGCATTGAAATGCGTGCTGCTGAAAGCGGCCTAGAACCGCTGAGAAGACAAAGCGGGACGGTGGTATGTGACTGCAGAGCGGGGGGTTCGTGGTCAGATGAATCTGTGTTCTAATCCCGGTTCTGTCCCGCAGTGCTTGTGTCAGGCCTCAGATGAGTCACCCACCCTCCCCACACCTCGGTGTCCTCCTCTAGAAAACAGAGCTGCCACATGCCTCCCAGGGTGGCTTTGCCTCTGCAGGCAAAGCCCTTAGCAGAGTGTGCGTGGCCCACGGGAAGCACTCACTCTGGGAAGCGAAAGCATTTTAAAAACATCCAGACAAAAACTGTCACAATGTTTCTAGGGAAGAAAAGAAAAAGAAAGAAGAAAATAATCTTACAGTTTTAAAACATTCTTGCTAAGAAGTCAGAAGGAGTCCCAAGAGCTGAACCCGGATTTTGCAGTCACACGTGTTCTTTTAAAGGGGTGACGTCTGTGCGGAATTATCCTGAGAAGGTAGAGACGGACAAACAAAACAGTGACATGTGCTAATAACGCACGGCAGACTAGTGACTCTAAGCGGCACAGTCGTGCAAATAGCAAGCAAAGGCGTTGTTTTCCTTCTGAAGTTGCCAGTAGAGGGCAGTGTGAGAACACTGTGGGTGATTTCATGCTCTCCTTTGGTTATTTTCTTGTATGAAGAAAAAATCAGATTGAGAATGAAGGTTGCTTCATACAAGGTCATGATGTAATTGCATTTGACTTTGATCAAATAAACAGATTGAGGCCGGAATGGGGGGCCATGGTAGTCAGGGACAGACACTTCCCATCCTGCCGTCTCCCAGCTTCCAGCTCCTATGCCTCAAGTACACTAGCGAAGGGTCCCCATGTCCTTGTGTGATAGTCCTTACCTGTCGTGTCCTTGTAGGACCAGTTTCCTATTCTGCTAAATGCTGAGCAGCCAGGCCCTCTACACTTTTATACCTCAGTCAAAAAATGCCAAAACCCTTCCCAGCTCCTTGATGATCTTTCCCTGGTTGCTGTTAGCAGTGAGAGAGCGAATCAGTCCCTGTTTAAGAAAATCATGTGATACTGTGTTGTGTTTTCAGCTTCTAACAAGATTTTGTTGCATCCTGGGGTTTATAAGTATTCCTTTGTGGGAATGAATCATATTACGTTGGATTATAACAGGCTTTGGAGCGTTGTATTTTCTGGTGAGTCGGAAAGTGTTAAGAGAAGTGCGTGAGATTTGCGGGTGGCCTGCTGGAGGAGGGGAAGGCCGACAGCGGTGTAGTAAGGAAAGAACCATTTCTCCTTTTACAGTGATCAGATGCTCAGCTACAACCTTGGCCGCAGGCTCCCAGCCGACCACGTGAGCGGGTACCTCCAGTTCAAGGTGGAGGTCACGTCTTCTGCGCACGAAGGTGAGAGAGCTGTATGACTATGTCGCTGTGGGAAAAACTCGTTCAGTCTCAGTCCATTGTCCATTGACATTGGAACAGAATTTGAATTTGTGTCCTGTTCCGAAACTAAAATAGCTAATCCGTGATTACCTCCTGAAGTTACCCAAGCAGATGGGCAAGCTTGTTTCTCAAGAAATCTCTTAGGTTTACGCCTCAGTTGGGAAACTGAATTCTAGAATTTCTAGGAGTAGTGAATGCAGACACTTCATCAGTCACACTGACCAAAAGATACTCGTTCAGTAGTGAGTCGCTCATCGTTGCCAGACAGCGAAACCGTGAAGAAGGCTTGCCGGGATGGCCGAGTTTGTTGAACTGAGGGCGGGCAAAGGGATTGAACATTAGAAGTTTTTTGTTTTGTCATGACCACTTTGTTTGAATACATGCTGTTTTCTCCTTCAGATGCTTCTCCAGAAGCTGTTGGCACAATCCTTGGGGTCAACACTGTGAATGGAGACCTCGGAAGCCCTTCTGATGAGGAGGACATGTCGGGGGGCCATCACGACGGCCCCGTGTGTTCCAATGGGCCGGTGTCTGAGGACAGCGCTGCTGACGGGACGCCCAAGCATTCTTTCAGGACTAGCTCGACTCTGGAAATGGACACAGAGGAGTTAACCTCCACGTCGTCGCGGACCTCACCCCCCCGAGGACGCCAGGATTCACTCAATGATTACTTAGATGCCATTGAACACAGCAGCCATTCCAGGCCGGGCCCGGCCTCCTGCTCGGAGAGGTCCATGGGCGCGTCGCCCAAGCTGCGGAGTAGTTTCCCCACCGACACGAGACTCAACGCCATGCTGCACATCGACTCCGACGAGGAGGACCACGAGTTCCAGCAAGACCTGGGCTACCCGTCTTCCTTGGAGGAGGAAGGAGGCTTGATCATGTTCGGCGCCACGTCGAGAACGGACGACGCGAGCCTGACGTCGCAGACGAAGCCGGAGGACCCCCCGGCGGAGGCGGAGGCGGAGGACGCGTCCACTAACGACGCCGCGTCCTTGGAGGAGAAGCCGGAACACCCTCCCGAGCCGGCGGAGGCCTCGCTGCCCGCGGGCCCGGCCCCCGAGGAGAGCGAGGACGGCGCGGAGGCCCGAGCGGGCGGCGAGCAGGGCGGCGGCGAGCTGTGCGACTCGCAGGAGGCGGACCAGGCGGCGAGCGGCGCGGACGCGGCGGCCTCGGACGCGGCGGCCTCGGACGCGTCGGGGGGAAGCCGCCGCGCCGCCAGCGAGGCCGAGTCCCTGGACCAGGGCTCGGAGCCGTCGCAGGTGTCGTCGGAGACGGAGCCCAGCGACCCGGCCAGGACGGAGAGCGTGAGCGAGGCCAGCACCAGGCCGGAGGGCGAGAGCGACCTGGAGGGCGCCGACAGCTCCTGCAACGAGAGCGTCGCGACGCAGCTGTCGTCGGTGGACACGCGCTGCTCCTCGCTGGAGAGCGCGCGCTTCCCCGGGACGCCCGCCTTCTCCTCCCAGGACGAGGACGACGGAGCCGGCGCCGCCGAGCCCGCGGGCGGCGCCGCCGGAGGGTCCCCCGCGTCCCTGCGCGCGCCCAGCCCTTCGCCGGGGGCGGCGGCGCCCGGGGCGGACGAGGAGGCGCCGGCGGAGGACTCGGCGGATCCGGGGGCCTCGGGCCCTGCGGCGCGGCAGGAGGAGCCCGGGGAGGTGTGGCGGCGGCGGGGGAGCCTGGAGGGAGCGGCCGCCCCCGAGAACCGGCCCCAGGAAGACGGCGACGCCGGGGAGGCCCGCGGGGCGTGCGAGGGGGCGGCGGCCCAGGAGGAGGGCGCGGCCGGAGGTAGGAGCGGCGGGGCTCGGGCTCCGGCCGCCGCGCGAGGGGAGGCCCCGGTTGTCCCTCGTGTGACTCGTGCTGCGGGTCTCGCGTCCGAATTCTGCCCGTGGGCTCCGCGGGTCGCTTCGTCTTCCGAATGGATCTTCCACGGTGGGAGGGAGAGGCCTGTCCGTGCGTCCGCGGCTCCACGCGGGTCTCCGCCGCGCCCGGGTTTCTGAGCAGAAACGCAGCCGGGCCGGCGCCGTCGGGGGCGGGTAGCGGCTTCGGACCCGCGCGGGTCACCGGCCCAGCCGGACCGAGGCCGCGCCCTGCGTGCGCCACGGCGTTTCCGACTCTGCGGCGCGGAAAGTGCCACCAAGTTGGGTGCTGCCTCCTGACACGGAGGATCGCGCTGTCTGAGCGTCGGGGACGCGAAGTCACACCCACAGTTTGTATTTTGTCTCAGTGAACGCGGCCGGGCACCGTTTCCTTCGAGGCCCCAGAAAGTCCCAGAATAATTCCTGCGCCCGAAGAGCCCAGACGCAGAAACGGGAATGAGTTTCCTTATTCTGCAGCTTATTATTATTATTATTTATTATTATTTTTTACCTAAAGTGTCCCTTTCTTCTCTCCTCCTCCTGTTCTCCTTTTCTTCTTTCTGTTTCCTTCATCGTCTTGTGGCCACGATGGGCCCCTGAAGGCCTGGGGCGTGACCGGGACCAGCCAGGAGGGGAGGGGGGGATGGGTGCAGAGGGACATTCCTCCGCAGGACCCTCTTCTGCTGAGCGCTCACCTCCGGCTCTTTTCTTCTGCTTCTGGGTCGAGAGACAGAGAGACAGAGAGAGACAGAGAGAGGCGGAGACAGACAGACAGACAGACAGACTTGGTCCCGGATGTATGTTAGCTCTGGTAGTTGGTTGGGTTTGGTTTGGTCTTTCACAGAGACTGTTTTGACACTGAAGGGGAAAACGCGACCCAAGCCCCTTTTTCTCTTTAATCCTAGGTTCTCAAGCCAACGGCCACCAGCCATTGAGATCGCTGCCATCTGTGCGCCAGGACGTCAGCCGCTACCAGAGGGTGGACGAGGCTCTCCCGCCAAGTAAGCCCCTGTTAGCGCGCAGGGGCATGCCCCAAGGGCGCACCTCAGGTCCTTTCCACAGGCCCGGAGGGCGGATGCCGGTTGCCTGAGAGGACGGGCCCTCAGGGCTGCCCCTTAACAGAGCAGCAGCAGGTGGGGAAGTTGGGAGCTGAGGACTCTGGCACTGTCCTGTTGGGGGGGGGCCAGCGGGGTTGGGGTTGGGGGGCAGCACACACTGTAATAGAGTCTGTGCTGTAATTGAGGAAACAGAACCACATATTTGGGCCAGTTGAGTTCATAATAGAAAATTTTAAAAATTATGCCTGACAGCAGCATGAATGTTCAGTCAGGAGACAAACTGGTACGATCTCTAAGAAGAGCCTCACTCTATGGGATTTACTTCTTTCTGTTCACTTATAGCATTTTAGGTCATTAAGTGCAATGTTCTGGTCTTTTCCTTGGGGATATGCAGAGAAGTGTGAGTAATTTCAGGCATTGGTCTACCATTTATGTGGATCATGACAGTTTTCTGGGCTTTTGAAAGATAAGTCATTTCTTTCTTTTAAGAAACATGTGACACTTAAAGGGGGATGGTTGAGCATGAGGGATTCTGGGAAAACAGTTGTACAACCTGTATCCGCAGGTCTGAGTGATACCCATGGCCAGTTATAATCTGGACATCATCCAAGTTCTGTTTAACTGTCTAGGATCCGTTAAAGCAGTATTTCTCTTTAAGAGCAAGTATTTTGATGAGTAGTAACAAAGCCCAGTAAATTCTGCTTATAGGGGAACACATTGGAAAATATATCTTTCTGTGTTATTGCTTTTCCTTCTTATTCAGTCTCTCAGCTCTCCCATCCTATAGGTGATCCTAGCAAGAAGCTGATGCCGCTATATTTTAAAAAATGGTGGGACAGGGGTGCCTGGGTGGCTCAGTGGTTTTAGGCTCCTGCCTTTGGCTCAGGTCTTGATCCCAGGGTCCTGAAATCGAGCCCCACATCGGGCTCTCTGCTCAGCGGGGAGCCTGCTTCCTCCTCTCTCTCTGCCTGCCTCTCTGCCTACTTGTGATCTTTCTCTGTCAAATAAATAAATAAATAAATAATCTTAAAAAAAAAAAAAAAAGCAACAATTTGTTAAAAATGGTGGGACATAAGAACACCTGGGTGGCTCAGTACATTAAGCGTATGCTTTCAGCTCAGGTCATGATCCCAGGGTCCTGGATCCAGCCCGAGACCACCTTCCTACTTCGGGGGGGCGACTGTTTCGCCCTCTCCCTCTGTTGTTCCCCACCCCCACCCTGTGCTCATGTAAGCTTCCCATCTGGCTCCCTCCTCAGTGGGGGTCTGCTTCTCCCTCTGCCCTTCCCTCTGACAGGCTCTCTCTCTCAAATTAAAAAAAAAAAATCTAAACAAAAATGATGGGACATAAAGGCGGAGGTGCAGGAATATACATTCATAGGGCTGAAATGCTGAGTGCTTAGTTTTGGTGAGTGTTAACAAAAAAGCTGAATGGTACTGTGTACAATTGGCCAAAATATTGGCTTGATTCTTTGGAAATTCTGTTGTGAAGAGCTCCTCCCTTTGCTTATGTACTTTGATAATTGAGGGTGGTTATTTATAGGAGATACATATTTTAAGCAACTTTTAAAAATAGCCCCAGAGATTAATTAACCAGTGTGTCATCTGAAGCAGGTAGAGGAATAGAAAAATTTCCTTATTGTTTACCCTGGGAGAAAAGATTAGAGATGGAAAAGAAAAATACCCCTGGGAGGTAGTTGGATATAATAGGAAAAAAATGAATTGGAAACATGAAGAGAGGATTCTGGAAGACCTTTGTTTGTATGTGTCTGTGGATTAGTAGTAATTCGAGTTTCTGAGGCGTTGCATCACATCAGAGTATGGGTAAATGGCATCTTCTGGCCACATCTAGTTGCTCTGAATTTTATTGAACAATGATTTTGGTTTCCGGTTTGCATTTGATAAAGGCAAGTACTTTTCTGCTGAATCTATGGCTGTTATTTGTGATATTTCAGTGCGTTTGTTTAAACATTGATATTTGCATTATATAAAATTTAAGATTAAAAAACCAGTTGGTTTATTTTAATAAGTTGATTTATTTAAGAGCAAAAAAGCAATTTAATAGTGTATCCAATTTAATGAGTGACTGAAAAGGAGAAAATTCTTTCTTTAAAAAGTATTTTTTTGAGATTATTTATCTGACAGGGGTGCGTGGGTAGCTCAGTGGGTTGAGGCCTCTGCCTTCAGCTCAGGTCATGATCCCAGGATCCTGAGATCAAGCCCCGCATGGGGCTCCCTGCTCAGTGGGGAGCCTGCTTCCTCCTCTCTCTCTGCCTGCCTCTGCCTACTTGTGATCTCTGTCTGTCAAATAAATAAATAAAATCCTTAAAAAAAAAAAAAAGATTATTTATCTGACAGAGAGAGTGGGAGAGAGCATGGAGGAGGGATTGAGGGAGTGGGCGAGAAAGAAATAATCCTCAAGTAGACTCCCCAGGGAGTGTGGAACCCCCATGCAGGGCTCCACACAGGGCTCACTCCCAGTATCCTGAGATCATGACCTGAGTGGAAGTCAAGAGCTGACCGCTTAGACTGACTGAACCCCTTGGGTGCCCCCAGAAGAGAAAAATTCTTAATCCCTGTTATGCAACTTACAGATTTGGGTTTTTCTATGATCAAGGATAGGTTACAGATTATGGTCGAGCCTGATTACTGTTTGGCTCTGTCCTCACGCTGTTTTGGCCCCTCCTGTTCTCAGGTCTGTCTCATCCTTTTAACGCCTTATTTAATCACGTGACTGCTCTGCTAGCTGTCTGTCCCCAACCTAACCAGTTCTCTGCCTTCCTTTTCTAACTGGACAGCTCTGCTACCACCTCGGGCCATGCCTCCGACTTGGAGCTGTGGCATTCCACATTCCACACTGTCTTGTGCCTTCTGCCTTCACGCAGGGTCTCCAGAGAGGCTTGGCCATGGGGCGCCTGGTCGGATTGTACAGAGTAGTCTGTGCCTTGAATGACCTGGCTAAGAGTTGTGCTATTAACACTGTGAATTATGACACTCAAACGTACCTAGTGTTTCATAGTTTACAGAGCATGTTTACCTACTTTATTTTTTATTCTTTGTTACGCTTTTATGAAGTAGGTCAAGTGGGTAGAAATTGGCTAAAATGATTCTTTAATTTCATTGATGGAGAAATTGAAGCCCAGATAAATTAAGTAACTTGTTTCCGATCTCTACTTCACTAGTTGAGACAAGGAAGTCTTAAACAACTTCCTTGTCCTCTATCAGGTATTCTGATCTGAGATGAGAAGGGAAGGGACTCTGGTGCGAGTAGATGAATGTAAATTTTGAAAGTTACCGAGCAGCAGAGTAGTGGCATATGTGATGGTGTGCCACCTGCTAGATACAAGCTTCACCTTAAATAAGAGGTTTTGGGGGCTTCACTGAAGCTTTCTTCCATCGTAGTATTTTGAGGTCAGACCTAAGAAGGCTCAAAAAGCACTCAACTTTCTTCTCATTCTGCTGGATTAAGATTACTCAGCAGGACTTCCCAGGGGCCCTGGAGTCTAAGAAAAGTGGTTGTGGCGACAATGTGAGCATCGCCCAGACAGGTTTGCTCTCTTAAGCCTTTGTATCAGACTCAGAAGCACATTTTCCTCCTTATGTGGGTCACTGTACACAGCCCTCAGCAGGGCAGGCTGATCATTGTCCCTTGGGCTTTGATGCCCTCCCCCCATTCTTGATTCTTGCTTTTCTTTTCCTAGTTATTAACTGTTGTTACTTGAGCTTATTTTCACCTTAAGAACCTTGTGTACTAACATATAGCGAGGAAACCACAGCAAACTTAGGCTTCTCTCTGAAGATTTATAGACAATGAAGGGGATCAGCGGTGTCCCTTGCTGTACCTTTTCCCTGTCACAGCTGATCATGGGGTGGTCTGTGCATCAGTGTTACAATGTAGTCTCTGGACGTCTGTTTGGTCTCTTTTTATGTAAAGCAGTTTTCCATGTTTGTTTGCTTCTTTGTCTAGTCTGATTCCTCCTATCTCGGGAACTGGGACCTGATCTTGGACTTGGTCTAGAGATGACAAAGCTGTAGCAATGTTCTACCGATTGTTTTTAGAATCTTACTCTTGCTTCAGGCCACGGGCCCTGTGATATGACCTTGTGAGCTGTGTAACGCCAGCCCTTGGCTGAGAGAGGTTCTCGTGATCCATATGATACGACTCTGTACAACTCCAGGTCTTAAGGGCAGCACGGCAGTGGGGAGGGCCTTCCCTGGAAATGGCTTAAATCTGAGTCCGCACTGAGGGCCTTCAGAATTTGCTGATCTTTTTTTTATTTATTTTTTTGGTGTTCCCAGATTCATTGTTTATGCACCACACCCAGTCCTCCGTGCAATACGTGCCCTCCTGATCTTCTGAGGGGATGGATGGCCCTGGCTGCTGGAGGCAGGTCAGGGTCGATGAAGCCCACTAGAATGTCATCAGCATGCCAAATCTTGGTCGTCTTAGCGTGAAGATAAGCTCAGCCCCTTCTGAAAAACTTTCATTTTATTTTTCTTTCTGGCTATGGTATAATTGTGACTTAATCTCTTGCTGCACTGGGGACAAAAAGGAGCTGTTGAGTGTTTTTCCCCAAGAAGGGTAGGAGTTAGGAATGGGATTAGACTCTAAATGAACCGTCTAGATTAGTGGACCCTGGTAGGATCCCAGGGTTCTTGCCACGGTGTTAGGACCAGCACACTACTTAGGTGGTAGGTTCAAATGGGCAGGTCTGGAGAAACACAGGAGAATGTTTATCATTTTTTTGTGGTTGTGCTGCACTTTCATTATTAAAGCATCCTTTGAAATGAAAGTTTAAAATAAGGCTGTGAATCTGAAAGGTATAATTAATCTAACTTTCTACTATGTTTAAGGCTAGGGGCTCTTATTTTCTAGATCTTAAAAGTGAGTTTTAAGAGCCGAATTGATACTTTTAATCCAAAAGCTACTTTCTTTAAAAATGGATTTACGGTCCACCATAGACAGCTATTTGAGATTTTTAAATCTTTTTTTTTTTTTTTTTAAATATGATATACAGACAGAAAAGAGCACATTCCGCTTGCTAAATCCTCCGAACCTGAACATATGTGTATGTCAGTGCCCCATCACTGGGGCCTGGAAGTCTCTTTGGGCCCCTTTCAGTCACTAACCTGCCTCCTGAAGGGGAAATGGACCTACTGAGCTGACTCCCCAAATCACAGATAAGTTAACTTACTTTTGTACTTTGTACAAATGGTATATACCTCCTTGAGTGTTGAAATAAGGAAAAACTAATCTTTAAACACAGCTGTCCGTCATCTACCACAAAAGCTTAATTTTTTTCCTTAGAATACCTTCAGTTCATTATAACTTCATCATCTCACTCTGTGGTAAAACGCCATGGATTATATAATTTCTTATACTGGTTTATACATTTACTTCCCAATGTTCAGTTTCCTCATATTTCTAAACCCAGTTATAACTCATTCAGGTCCCACTCAGGTCCTCTCAACCCCTTGGTTCACACGGTTCATGCTTCCCCCGAATTGCCCTGCTTTCTGTCACCGGTCTTCTTCCCAGTCTCAGCACACCATGCATGTGTTCACGGCCTCATGTCATCACCAGCTGGACGGTCCAGTGGAGACCAAGGTCTGGTGTGAGAGGACTGGGAAAAAAGCCTGATGAGATGAAGAGGGATCCCAGGGACGCCCCCTGTTCCCTTCCCACATCTGCTGATTCTCAAAGTTGGAAGTAAGACTGTCCTTGCTCCGTCTCCCTCCGGGGCCCTGCCTAGGGATTAGCGCTGTGACCGTGGCCTTGGTGTACTTTTACACACTTTCCAACTCTCATGGCCCCTGTTGCCCAGCCGTTGAAAGGGGGCTGTTCTGTTTGAGTCTCAGGGTGTCTCCCAGTCCAGCGGCTCTGGGATCTCAGTTAGAGTCTTTTGGATGAAGTTTTGTTTCTCGTGAGCGTGTATGTCATGACCTCTTAGAAATCTAGCATTAACACCATGGATTTGTCTAGTAACTTAACTGCTTTAAGTGCTTATAAATTTATGTCAGCGTTCCTCAGATTTTAGTGTGTCTAGGAGTCACTTAGAATGGTTGTCAAAAATGTAGATGACAGAGTCCGAGCTTCAGCTAGTCTGACCTTGCCCATCCAAGGCATGGCCTGGGAATCTGCATTTTTATTGATCCTCAAAGTGATTCTGATACCTTCTGCCAGAGTCCCACACTTTGAGAAGCATTTCTGTAGGTAACAGTTCTCAAACCTTGTTATTGCCATGAAGCCCTTTATGCAAATAAAATCTTGTGTGCAAGACCAGTAGGCACAAGAGGTAATACTGGGGCTACAGTGGCTGACACTGGCTTGGCAGGTCCTCAGGACCTCAAGGCCCCTGGCTCTATACAGCTAAATTAATTAGAGTTTAGTTTGCAAATGCAGGCCCAGACATGAGATGTTGATAGGTTCTTACTAAACCTAATGTAGAAAAATGGGTGTCATTTTGAAGATTCTTACAATTTGAAAACCGAAAGGGACCTTAGCTAGGTATCATTCTGCCCTCTGATTTTTCAGGTAAAGAAACTGTGGCTCAGGGATGTAGTGATTTGTTGAAGGTCATGGAACAAAGGTGTGACAAAGCCATGGCTGGAAGCCCCAGGCCTTCTGCCTCCCACTGTGGTGCACACATCCCAATACATTGTTCTCAGATGCATTGTGCCCTGATTGTACACCCCATTTTACAATATGGCAAGACAAGGAAGCCTGTCTGATTTTATCATGGTCTCTGATGCTGGGCAGTGAGTTTTCATATGCTTACTTGTATCAAGAATAAACTAGGCCCAGTATAAAAATTTATAATAAACCATACCCACCTCTCTCCACCCTGCAAGGAAACTTTGGTAGATAAATTAGAGAGCTGATCTTCCTACAGACACCTCTACTGTCTTTGGATGGAAGGGTACACTTGGGTAAGAGTCAACAATAGACAGCCTTTCCAACCTAATGCTAAGCCTCCACTTGAAATCAGCAAGACAGCATTTCTCTTTATGGGATCTTAAGTAACCTCGGTGTAAAGGTCGGACATCTGATAGGGCTAGTCTTAATGGGCACCAATGTTCCATGTTCTCTGAAAGCAAATTTTCGGACCTCATTTCCTTATTCTTCTCATCGCACACAGCGATGTCTTTGTTGAAACACATTAGGGCTATTCCTGGAGTTTGTGGGAAGTGACCCCAAGAATCATTCTTTGTTATGATTTTATGTTATTGAAGCTACTTGTTCTTTGAGCTCACACTGTGTGTAATGTGTAGTGGTAAATCTATGTGGAGATCCCCCACTCTCCCTCCTCACCCATTTTGTTACCCATATGGCCTTGATAGAGACCATATTCTGTGGGGTAAATTCCTGTGTAGTTTGTTCAAGGAAAAAGTTCTATCTTTGAAGATAATTTTTTTACTTTCTTTTGTCAGAAAATGGAAAGTAGGCCACAATAGTGTTTTCTTTTCTGCTTTAATGGCCAGAAAACTTAGAGCCAAAGTTGAGTTATAAACTTATCTTGGGAGCTTGGCAGCCCCTCTCTTTCTACTTTTTTTTAGTTGGTTTCTATTCTGTTTTTATCCCTAATTGACCTATTCTACATTTTTTAAATTAAAAGCTACTGTAGACACTTTTGGGGAAAGAAATGGCCCTTTGTTTTCTTGTGCATTTGAGTTACATATACTATGTGCTTGAGTCATCCTGGCTTTAATGAGATGGAGTAATTGGTTCCAAAATCTTTGAGATGGGAAAGTATGCAAAGAGCAGAGCAAAACAATGGAATAGATCAAAGAATTTTTGGAAAATGGTTCCTGAAAATTCTCTAATGGAGTTCCTATTTGTCAGCTTACGGCAGGCTGATCAAGAGGTCTTTTGGAAACGGCTCATTGATGGGATTGCGACTGTTTCCAAAGAATTCAGATTTGGCAGGCTGGTTCGTTGTGAGTCTGTGTTACCTTGGAGCATGAGTGGCACTGATTCACTTTTTTGTCTGTGTCGTGCTTTTTCTCAGCCCAATTTTTCTTTTTCTCAGCCCAATTTTTCTTTTTCATGCCATTTGTCATAAATTACAGTGTGCTGGGATCAACAAAAACAGATCTTTCCACCCCCAGCCCTCCACTGAGGCAGCCGCTGCCAACTAGGCTCTACCATTCAGAGCCTTCCAACCCTGAGAACTGCGTTAGGATACGTGCTCTGGTCTCCGCCGGAGCAAATGCCATAGGTGGTCAGCAGCCAACACGCCTTCCTCCCAGTGTGCAGGGTCACGCCGACCCATGGTGCCTCTCGATTAGCTGTGTGATGACATGGGGAGTTTTGAAACAACTGAGCTGTTAAGGAGAAAAGTGCTTATAATTTCAAAAAACATTTTACACAAATAGAAATGTATAAACACTTAGCTGGTTAAGGAGTAGATTTCTGTTTTATTTTTTAAAGATTTATTTATTTGAGAGAGAGAGTGAGTGAGTGGGTGGGAAGGGGCAGAGGGAGAGGGAGAGGGAGAATCCCAAGCAGGCTCCACGAAGGAGGCTCTACTCCCAGCTAGGAGCCCGATGTGGGGCTTGATCCCACGACCCTGAGATCATGACCTGAGCTGAAAACTGGAGCCGGACATGTAACTGGCTGAACCAGTTTTTGTATATTGTATATAAATTGCACTTCCCAACTACAGTCAGTTTCAAAATTTTGCCTTTTGCAAAGATCAGCTCATGCCTTGTGTATTTTGATAGGAGAATGGTCCTTTAGAGAGTCTCAGAGGAGTTCTCTCTGAGTCTGGAGATCATTCTGCTTTCTGTTTCTGCTGAACATGCACTTACGTATTTGTTTACAAAGGTGAACAGAGTTAATCAAGGGGATTACTTAAACATAAAATTAAATAATATTTTTAAATGCATTTATTTGAGGTTGGAGGCAAGTAATCACCCTTGTTCTGAAAATGTATTCATCTTCAGGAAATGCAAACGGAAGCTTGTAGATCATGACACCATTTCATGACTGGGCTAGCCTTATTTTCTTCTGAAGACTACATTTACCAGAATTGTATGTAAATATGCACTTGGAAGCTTCCAGCTCTACTTTCATTCATGCTGGAAAAAAGGAGAGAGGAAAATCCGTTTTTGGTGAAAAGAGTCATTGACATCAATTTCAAAGTCTTCTGATACCAACAATTTGTATTTTTGAAACATTGGCGCTCACACATGAAGATGGGCATTGTGGACAGGTCTGGAAGGATTCTCTACACTGAGAGATCCTTTAAAGTGGGGGTATTCCACACACGGGGTATGTTTTCGAACTGATCACAGCAGATCCTGTAGTGGACTGAGGGAGGTGCCTGGTGATGCGGTGAGACGTTTGGTATTAGCCCCAGTTTCTAGCATGTCAGGGAAAACCCGTGCTGGAGATCATGAACCACATTCACGGCCTCTGCTCCTCCTCTAACCCCTCTCCGTGCATTCCTGTGGTGTAGACTGGGAGGCGCGCATCGACAGCCACGGCAGAATCTTCTACGTGGATCACGTCAACCGAACCACCACGTGGCAGCGGCCGACAGCGCCCCCGGCCCCCCAGGTGCTGCAGAGGTCCAACTCCATACAGCAGATGGAGCAGCTGAACCGGAGGTGAGGAGGGCACTTCCGCTCTGGCTGTAGTGTGGTTGGCCTTATGCTCATTTGGGCCGCAGAAGATGACATGGTTGTCTCTCTCGTCGGTGGGTGACCTGTCATGAACATGTAGCTGGTACCCCTTTTGATTTATATAGACTTCACTGAACTTCTCTTGGTTGAAAAAATAAGAATCACAGTCATACCCCACTTGTTTGGAAACTGGAGAGGAAATAAGTAATGACGACCCTTTTCACCAACCCAAGGCATTGATTTTTAGTAAAAACAGAGTGTGTGTACATCTATATATAGATAAAGATACAATATATATATACATATATATAAAATATGAAGCCAAATATCTTTCTAAATACCTAGAATCTCTATTCATCATACATCTTTATCATCAACTAAGCTTTTTAAATGTCATTCTTTTGTGAAAATTAATGGCCATGAAATAGAAAGTTCTTTTCTTTAACAATGTAAGAATTTAATTTTCTTTGATTGAGGGCCACAGTTTTTTTTCCCCCCAGTTTTATTACTTTGTTAGGCAAGTGTTTCACAAACAACAAACAGAAGGAATTCAATGCATTGTAATTTACTTAAGCAACAGATGGCCCAAAGGTCAGGGAATGGATAAAGGTATAAAGTTTAGGGAAGAAGTTTTGCTGAAGCCGAGAGGATAGTGGAAATATTTGGGCCCTGGGGGAGCGGTTGGGTCCTTCATTTTGGAGGCTGCTGTGATGTAACGCTAGGCTACTGATTTTAGGTACCAGAGTATCCGCAGAACCATGACGAACGAGAGGCCTGAGGAAAATACCAATGCTATCGATGGGGCAGCGGAGGAAGCTGACTTTCACCCAGCCAGTGCAGGTGAGAGCCTGTGGGTTGGTTTGGTTTGTAATCTCACAGAAGTAGAAAACAAATCATAAGGATCTCCAACAGATGAGGTTTATCTTTTAGTGAACTTTTAATCTTCAGTAAGATCTGGTAACCCAGTGCAAATAAGAGAATTCACCAGAGACCTCTTCTAATCCACGACTTTTTACTAGTGCTAAGAGAAGAATCACAAAACCAGATAGAATATAAATAACTAATCTCTAGATGTGTAGGATGGAGGAAAATGATTGAATCTGATCACTTAAAACATCTAGGCATGCATTAAAATGTTAATAGTGGCTAGAAGTACTCCGTTCCATTCCAGTCAGGCCTTACCTGTGAATTTACATGGAAGCAAAGCGTGTTTGGAGGATGAAAATAATAGTCAATGATGTAGCTATTCTTTGGCTCTTTTAAAACATAGATGGAAGTGAACAGCTATGTTTCCACTACATGGAAAGGTTTCCCTAAAAGCCTTTGTGGTCTGCCCACCCAGATTTCCGGCGGGAGAGCGTCCTGCCCCACTCTACCTCCAGATCCAGGCTCACGTTGCTGTTACAGTCTCCCCCCGTGAAGTTCCTCATCAGCCCAGAGTTCTTCACCGTGCTGCATTCTAACCCCGTGAGTACCGAATCTGAGTTTGCGGAGGAGACGGGGCAGGCCGAAGGAAGTTATCCTGGTCTGCATAACGAATTGTAGAATGGTAAGAGCTGTTTACTGAGCACTAAGTGCATTCCGAGGTCTGTGCTAAGCACTGTGTATGTTCTAACCCATTTGGTCCCAATACACCTAGAAGTCAGATGAAATTTCCATTTTTCCAGATAAAGAAACTGAAGCAGAGAAGTTACACTTTCGTAAGATACATGCTGCCAGTGATGGAATGACCAAATCATGGGACTAAAATCTATAGCCTAGGAAATAAAGCCAATATATTGTGATAGCACTGCATGGTGACAGTTGGTGGCTATAGGGCCCAGGACATGCTGAAAGTCAAGTTTGAGCCTGGGAAGGTGGGCAGAAGCCAAGTTACATGACCTAGACTCATACATGGGACAATTCTGGGAAAGGGTAAGGCTCTTATACAAAGGACAGTGGGCGAACATTTGCAATTGTTACTGTAAAACATTATCATTCTGGGGTGGGAAGAGCTTTAGGCGTGAAGTCAGATAGCGCAAGTTTTCCTTTGCTTCTCTGTTTGTCCCTTTGTTCATGCATTCATTCAACCAGGATTTATTAAATGCCTGTGATTGGCTGGTGCAGTGCAGACTGGGGATAGAGTGGTCAACCGGACAGAGCAGGTGATGATAGCAAACTAGGGAACCGGAAGAGTTAATTCAAATGGTGCGGTGTGACATGAGGCACCATACATGGGGCGAAGGTGTACTTGAGGATGAGCTCCTGGACGCACTGCTTTAGATGGGCTGGACAGGAAGACCTTTTTGAGGGAGCTACATTTAAGCTGTTTATAAAATGTCCAGAAGCCAGTAGGGTAAAGGTCTGGGAGCAGAACCTTCCTTGCCAGGGAAAAGCAAAGGCTCTAAGGCTTGAATGAGTCTGATGTGGTATAGAATAAGGTCAGAGAGGTGAACAAGGCTTCAGAATGTAGGTCTGGTGTGATCTGGCAAAAAGTTTGGGTTTTATTCTAAATGGATTTCTTCTAAGGTGATTTCCTGTAGGGGTGTAATGTTAATGTTTATAAGCTCCCTCTAGCTGCTTAGCTGAATATAGGTTTTAGAGGGCAAGGCTGCACCAGGGACACAAGTGAAAAGGCCCCATGGTGAGACATAGAAGGAGCTGGGACTAGTGCAGTAGCAGTAGAGATGGTGACAAGGGGGTGAATATGGGACATGTTTTGGAGGAAGAGCAGACATTCTTGTTAATACTTTAGAGTGTGGGGACAAGAGAAAAGAAAGGCTTCCAGAAAGAGCAGTTGATTGAATAGTAATGTTCAAAGGTTTGCTGATAAATATTCAACAACAGCTGTGGGAGAATGTGTGTGTGTGTGTGTGTATCTTACTGAGTGAAGGATGTATAGCACACAATTTACAAATAATAATAAAATACACAGAATGCTTTTGTTGCTTTTTGCTGAAGTCTGACAGCAGTAGCCAACCTATAGTTGTAGTTTACAGACAAATGTAGTTCCAACATGAATCTTTTCATCTACATTAACTGTTAAGACAACAGTGAAGCAGGGGTGATGCAGGTGGGAGCGTCACACTCCCGTGTTACTGAGCTCAGTGGTACCTTCTCTTTAAGCCACATAACTCCTGAATACCGGACTTAACTCTCTTCTTGGGCACGCTCACAGGCATGTTGTATGCAGCGTAATAGCACAATGTGAAGTTTAATCTGTATTATTAGCATTTTATTTTCTCTATCAGTTTCTTAAGTCTAGACCTGACATCTAGAAAGAAACCAACAAACTTTTTTGTAAAGGCCCAGAAAGTATGTGTTTTCAGCTTCTGGGCCAAAGACAACATGGAAACAAGTGGACGTGGCTGTATCTCAAAACACTTTGCAGATGCAGCCAGCCAGCCCACACCTATCCTGGGCAGCCCACAGAATAATATCGAGGCCTGGTTTGCCTTTACTGATTTCTGTGATGTTAATACTCCCAACTATAGCTAATTTTAAGCTACCAATATGACCTCACCAGGTTGTCAATGCAGATTGCTTTCTTGGGTGCAACTTCCTCATCACTACAATGTTTCAAGTAGAGGCTGGAGTCATGTTGTTGGGTTGTGGTTAAAGGCTGTAGCTTTTAAACTTGGTCAAGTTCTATAAATAAATGCATATTCTTGATTCTCAGCTCTTAGAGATCCTGGTTCATTAGGTCTGGAGAGCCCCAACCATCTGTTTGGTTGGTTGGTTGGTTGGTTCCTTAAGTGATTCTGATGCAACTGGTCTTTGACCTGTAGCTTTGGAATTCCTAGAATAAGATGTTGTGTTTAATGACCTCACTGCTTTTGTCACAACGGTAACACATCTGGACGTTGGACAAATAACAGATTTTAACAGTGTGAAGATACTCAGCAGCTTAAATGTTTTTTGTTTCTTTTGTCTTCATGCTTTCATTGCTTTCCCCTTTCCTTGGGCATGATTTCAAAACACCTTTTGCTGGGAAGCCAGTCTTGATTCTAAAGTATTCTCTCTAAAGCATTTTAATTTTTTTTTTTTTCCTACCTGAACTGCCTTCATTACTGGCCACAAAGATCTCATGCTGTGCAGGTATACATTTGTGTGAGGTCAGAATTCTGTTGGGTTTAGGAAGCCTTATTTCCCTGACTTCTCTGTGGCAGGAATTAAAGTAGCTGGATTTACCTTGCTGATGATCTCAAGGTAGAATTTATGGGAATAAGTTCCACAGTTTGTTGTTTTTTTTTGTAGAGGTTATTACTTGATGGAATCTCTTCTTTTTCCTAGATTATCTAACAAAATTATATGAGATAAACTTTTATATGATTTTCTTATTTTAATATTTATTTTTTTAATTTTTAATTTTTTATTATTATTTAATTTATTTTCTTATCTTAAGATTTTTTTTGCTTGAATTGTTTATTAACCATAACTGTTTCAGTAGACTCCCTGTTTATATTATTGGAAATGTTCAACATACAAAAGGAGTATATTGATTTAGAAGCCTTCCTAATTCTGTCTTTTTATGATTTGAAGATAATCAGTTTATATTAAAAGAGTAATAAAAAATAGATTGCATGGAACAGTAACTTAATCATTTTTATTGAAAATAATGAAATTAAGTAGCTATATAATTGTAATAACTCTAAAGGAAAACTTAAAATATTGTTTTTTGTATTCTGTTTTCATTTTTTCGCCTTGTGTTTGCTTAAGGTATATACTACTGCCCTCTGCTGGTATGATCAGATTTCTTCCAAAATTGTATTCATAAACAATTTCTGAAAACTCAAGATCTAATTATTAGTGTCATATCTTTTATACTTCTATGCCTGTGTTTGTCTAATTAATGTAATACATAAATATGTCTCCTAATATGTAACTGAATAATGTTTCCAACATACATGCCAAAAATTGTTATTCTAGCTTTTATTAAGCTGTAGAAATACATTAATTCTACCATCTAAACTCCTTAGTATTTAAAGGTGAAAAATTATTCAAAAATACATAAGTATATTCTTACAAGCCAGGAATTCCTGCTATTGCAAAATAAATGAATTAATAGTTTACAATTAGTTTTGCTAATAAGTTAAATTTTCCCTCCATTTTACTCTTTAGCTAGCTGAAAATAATATAAAATCCCTTATGATTAAAAATACAGACTGTGTAAGACGGGGCTCTTTTCATATCCCTGCATACATTTTATGGAAGCAAAGTTACTTGATTTTGTTTATAATAAATTTTGTTCTGTGAATAAGGTATACGAATGCTCAGATTTGCTCACTTGTGAACATGAAAGACATGAGAGAGAAACATGAGGATTCAGAATACCTATTCTTTTTATTTCATTTTGTTTTTAAAGATTTATTTATTTATTTGAAAGAGAGGGAGAGAGTTTGCGGGCACACACACACATATGCTAGTGGGGGGAGGGGAAGAAGGAGACAAGCAGACTCCCTGTTGGGTGGGGTGGGTGGGCTCCATCCCATGGCCCTGAGATTAAGACCTGAGCTGAAATCTAGAGTCCGATGCTTAACGGACCGAGCCACCCAGGCACCCCTCAGTATGCCTATTCTTGATGTAGGGTTTATGAAATGTGAAAGACAAATTTTATTTAGCTTTGATGTACTTACTATGTTATTGCAAAGAACAAAATTAGATGAGATCAAGACTAGGCCAGGTCATCCTGGACATATGGTCACTATAACACGAAATGAAGGAAGGAAGGAGAAAAGAGAAGAGAAGAGAAAAGAAAGGGAGGGAGGAAGGAAGGAGTGAGGAAGAAAAGGAAAGAAAGGAAAAAAGAAGAAAAAGGGATTACTGTTTGCACTGTGCTTGGTTGAGAAGAAAGGCGTATTTTACATCATGTTCTTATTCTGCTGCCAAATGGCAATAACCTTCCCCTCAACTCCTCTCAGTGTTTTTCGTTTCTAACACCTCAAGACACTCAACCAAACAAAACACATTAAGCTCAAAGGAATGTTATTTTAACGGAATTCCAGTAAAGAAGTTCAGGTGATCCTTCACTCAACCATCAGATGTTCATTTCCTGCCCAGACAATGGGAAACACCCACGAGTAAGGCCAGGAAGGGAGCTTTGGAGTCGAGAAGCAGGAACCGAAGGGGACTTTCCAGTCAGCACGAGAGATTGTTTCCAGGCGTTGGTTCCGTCCACGTAACCGCCGTCAGCTCTCCCGGTTCTCCTGGTGACTCCACATGCAGCCGCAGCCACACAAGATCGTTCCGGGCGTTTCCACGAGATTTTATCCTGTGAGGAAACATGGCGCGTTGGTTTTTTCCTAATCGACTTGGGTTTCAGGTAGAAAGTCACATCGATTTACTACATCCTTTTCTGTAAGTCCAAAACAAAACAACGACCCAAACACCGAAAAGCCCTCACGCAGTGAGCACCGCAGAACCAGCGAGGGCCAGCACAGTGCCTCTTTGCTCTTCTCCCACGGCTTTGCCAGCATTTGCTTCCGGGAAGACCAAGCTCTTGTCGTGCGGTCCTCCCTGTCTAGCGCTTCCCGAGTGCTGGGACCCTCTCGTGGTTGCTCTGCCGCTTCACTCTGTGTTTCAGCACTTTCACGGCTTCTGTGCCCTTTGACGTCCAAACTCGACTTTCTGCCTGCGGGGAAACTCTTCCTCCCACCTTTTCCTACAATGTCCCTTGCCGTCCTTCTGAACGCTGGGGCTGTGCTCATCTCTGTATCCTCGGGCTTTAACACAGGGCTTGTGACAGAATTAATGAAAGGTGATGAAAACCTTCTTTAGTTAATAGAAAGTGGGATGCTGGCCCATTATCTTCAAAGACCTCGAAAGTAGAAAACAATTTTACTGCTGTCAGTCATCTGTTTTAACATAAGTATGGTAGGTATAATCCCTCATATATCCCTTTACTTACTTCTACTCTATGTTTTTATAGTGATTTTTACTTCTTCAAAGCTGTTTTACATCCTTTGTTTCACTGGGCTTGAGTCTCACGTGCCTATGAAGAAAGCGGAGCAGTTCCTATGATCCCATGTTACAGGTGAACGAAGATTTAATCTCTGAGGCAGAGAGTAAATGATTTTCTTTGTCTCTGTCCATGAGTGACAGGGCCGTGACGAGAATCTTCACTGTGGTTCCATATGAACTGGAGTATAAATACTCTTCTGAAATATATATACATATATATACACACACATACATACACATACGTAGTTAAATATACAAATATATATCCAAAATGGTACATATTTAAAAACAAAAAATAGAATAAACATATGTATAAAATATGAACTATGAACATATGTGTATAAATGTCATGTGTATATACATAAATACATACATAAATATGTTCGTATGTTTCTATATATACATTTTTTCCTGACAGAAATGTCGCAGTCTGAAGGGATGTTCCCATTTGCCTTAGAGGTTTTGTACGGGCACTTAGAGTCTGTGCATGTTCAGACTTGAAAAAGCTATGGGTCCAGAGATCGTTTGCTGGTTACTGATAAGAAATCTTTCTTGCACTTACTTTGCTTTGGTAGGTGGTTTTTTTCACCCCACTCAAACTTGGCACTCTGTGGCATATCTTACTGAGAGGAGAGGAGGAAAATGAATGGATGTAATTAATGATAAGACTGGCCTTAAGAATCCTGAGCGCAGAGAGCTGGGCAAACCCAGAGACTTACTTCACTTCACGCCTAGGGCTGCGACAGGTTCCTTCACCTAATTACTACTTCTTGCCCTAATGAAGTTCTCCTTCTCTTTAGTAGAAGGAGGAACATTTCTTCTGGTGCTCCAGATAAAGAATCAGGATGTAGCCTATTTACTTAGATTAATGGGGGGGGGGGGGGGGGAGAAGAAATCAGAGGGACCAAGAGATATGCCTGTTTGGAACAATAGTTAATATAATGCTTTATCTAATAGAATTATCCTGCAATAATGCACCCCAAAGAGACTGACTGGGGAGTATGGCTTGAAAGTTTGGGGCCAACTGCCACTCGAGCTGGTGTGGTCTCGGGCCTCTAAACTTGCAGTGGCTTCTGTGGAAATACATCAGCAGCACAGAGCGAAATGCAAAAAACAGATCCTTGCTGATTGTGCATAAAACACCAAGGCAGGGTCAGCCACAGGCTAAACTATTAGTTAGCTAACGTTCGTCTCTGACAACCTCCAACTTCTTTTATTAGTCTCCTTCTCTGCTTTCATGATATCACTTTCTTATTCTCTCATGCTCTCTAATTGCCCGGAGCCCCTGCGTCGGCTTGCCTGTCTTGGCAGTGCACTGTGCTCTGAACCTCACAATTTCTCTGAGCCATCAAATCCTCCTCTCAGTTAGACTGTCAGGTTGAAATACAAGCTCAGCGTGTTTTATACTCAGGTGTGCTAAGGACTTAGTGCACTGGTGTTTTGAGGATAGTTCAGTGTGGCCGGCTGGCCCGCCTGCCTTCCTGCCTCCTCCCTCCCTCTCTTACTTCTGTTCTGTCTTTTGTTTTGATAGGACCAAAATATTTTAGTAAAAAATATATAATGATGGAATCAATTTGAAAGACTATATAAAAGTCATCTTATATAGTTTAGTCTATATATCAATAACAGAAACTAACAGATCTTGGTGGCTTAAGCTGACAAAGGTCTGTTTCTCATCCCAAATTGGGTCATCAAGGTTCTCTGATCCCTGTACTTACTCAGGGACCCAGGGACCTAGACTGGGGAGCCACCACCATTTCAAATATCACCAGTTGCTGTGATAAGTGTGCCAAAGGGAAGAAAGCTCTAGAAGGACTGACATCATCAATAAATACTTTGACCAGAACATGACATATGTTAGGGGATCCTGGACAGACAGGAGCAATGTTAACTGTCCTCATACTCATTCATTTTTCATCCTCAGTAACTACCACAGTACTGGGCATAGCAAAGACAGTAAATGTTTATTAAAATGAAATCACTTCCAGAGATCCTGATTTCTTTTGGGTTTGCTTTGGTCTACCTTAGAATGAAACAAATAACAGAACCACAAAGTTAGCTTGAAGGCCTCCAGACTCAGTCTAGTGGTACTGGGATGCTAAAGGTAAGAAGAATCCTTTTAATCTATCTGAGAATAGAATTCTGGAATAGATCCTTCACAACCGTATCAATTTCATGACTGTCATATTCTTTCTGATAATGCAAGGAAATAGCTCCATATAGTTATTCCTTTTCTACTTCTTGGCACGTAATATTACACAATGGACATTTGTTGACTGACTTATATGTGGATAGCCCATGGCTTATGGCTAATTTCTGGAATCTTGTTTAAGTATCATAGAGATGAAGACTATAACATTTTTCACAAGACAGTCACTTTTTTGTGTGGTTGTATAGTGGGGTTTTATTAAATGTGCATTTCAGCTGTATAAATTCAGTATACACACACTCATATATACATATACATAAGCACACATACACACACACCAAAAAAGAGAGAGAGAAAAATCACGTATACAGCCCCGGCAGTTCTGCCTGCCATTCCACTCATTGAGATTATGCCTGGAAGAAGGTGTGAGATGAAAAACCTTTTTCTGTGTGGTCTCAGTTGAATTTGACTCTCAGGGAGAGCAACTCAACCCATTGCAAATACTCTGATATTCAGATATATGGCCACCCACTTTTCCTGTGCAGCTTAGCTGCTAAATGTATAACTGCTTCCCTGGTACTCACCCAAAGACCAGGGATCTCTTCCAGCACTGGAGGGAAAACTGGCTATGTTGGGGTTCCCCGTGAGATGGTATATTTGTATTTGACATGGTGTGACTCTGTGCGGTTTTTGCCTAAGACCAACTTAAGGACCTGACATCCTCTGTGGAATGAGATGCTTGTTCTTTAGAAAACTAGACATCATCCATGAGGCTCCCTTACTTTCTGTCATCTTGCTGTTATTTTGATCAAAATATTGTGCTCAGCCTGCTGTTTCCACACGCGAGTCTAGAGCTGTATGGAAGCTTCTATGCCAACTGGACGACTATATACACCTGATGTCGTGTGGGAAGCACGTTGCTGTTGTAGGTCCAAGCGGGTTGACATGGTTCTCCTTTCTGTTCCCCAGAGTGCCTACCGCATGTTTACAAACAACACGTGTTTGAAGCACATGATCACCAAAGTCCGGCGGGACACCCACCACTTTGAACGCTACCAGCATAACCGAGATCTTGTGGGATTCCTCAACATGTTCGCCAACAAACAGCTGGAGCTGCCAAGGGGCTGGGAGATGAAACACGATCATCAGGGCAAGGTAACACGAGGGAGTCGCCTGGGGAAGCTGCTAAAGGACAGCGGGCTGCCCACAGTGTTGGCCTTGGCCTTGGCTCAGCCATTCACGGGAGGGGAAAGGCCTCTGCGGGGTGAGACCTTCCATGTCCCGGTTCAGGGGAAACCTGGACACGCAGGTTGTCTCTACAGACAGTTACTCTGCTGTTCGGAAACAGTCTGGAGTGGACAGGCGCAAGGGCATTTGTTTGGCAAAATACTCTCTTTTGCCTTAATATTCTTCTGCCTATGATCTCTCCCCACTTTCTGCTATTTAGAGGAAAGATTTCTTCGGCCGGGACACTTCCTCCGGGTTAGTTACGCGGGTGGTGTTACAGGCCGTTGATCGAACAGCTGTAGTGTTCGGGGAAAGTGGCTAGGAGGTCAGGAAGCAACGGCTCAGCTGCACTGCGGCCTCGGTGGTGGTGTTTCAGAGCCCCGATTTTGTTAGCCTATTAAACAAGACTCACAGAGTAATTCACGTATGATGAGAAATACATACCAGTGTCATACAGGCCAGAGGAACCGCGTCCGCACTTCCCTCATAGCCAGGGGCCCCAGAAAGCCAGGTTATGATCAGGATGTGGTCATGAGTAAGAAATCAGAATGAGAAAGTTAGTGATTTTTATAGGGTGTTTCTCAGCTAAGATTTTATGTTTTTAAATACTCTGGTTTAGTACCTACTCTGGGCCATGAACTGTTTAAGGTCTTTCTACATATGAGTTCCTCACTAGAGCTCTGTGAGGCAATGCTGCTCTTATTAATGCCATTTACAGACAAGGAGCCTCAGGTCAAGAATGGTGTGGTGGCTTGCCCAGGGTCACAGAGAGGGGTAGTGACTGAGCTGCGCTCCAGCCCAGGCATCCTGGTTCACGGTCCACGCTCCCAAGCAGGGCCTGCTCTTTGTATGGTGCACAACCAGCCTCAGTTCCCCTCGCTGTAAGAAGACTGAAATGTATGACTTGGAGGATGGAGGGGATTAAAATGATATGACATTTAAAGTATTTAATCATGCTTCACTCATTCATTCAACAAATATTTATAGAGTACCTGTGCAAAACGGGTAAGTCATCCACTTCATAGGACTGCCATGCTCACGGATAGAGACGGAAAATAGACAAATAGCATGCCAGATGCTAACGGATGCTGTGATTTTAAAAAACCGGGAGATGGGGACTAGAGAAAGACAGGAGTACAGAATGATTTTGTACAGGGTGGCCGGGGAATGCCTTCCAGTAAGGTTAGATGTGAACAGAGACCTGAACAAAGTGAGGAGTAAACATATAAGGGAAGGAGCTTTCAAAGCAAGTGAAATGTTAAAATCCTCAATAAATGCCATTCTCCCCCAGGGTGACCTCTAGCAACAATACCACAGTAGCATCTTACTCATCTTGAGCTCAGCGTCCAGCAATCTTAACTGAGAACCTATAACCAGCCCAAATAGATGTTTTAAAGAGCATGTACTTTAATGCATGGGAGAAGCTCTCAGACTCAATGAAACTATTAACTTGATTTCTGTAAATTTCTTTAATCAACCTATAATTCCTAGCCCAGAGAAGATTAGAGGTCTCAAGCATGAAGTGTAGTATAGATGAAAGAGAATGGATTTGTGTTTATGTCCCTGGCAGGGAAGCCTTTCCAAGACATTCAGAAGAGGGAGGCAGGGCCATCTAGCACTTTTAGAACTTTTTCCTCCAGAGAATTATGTCACACTGCTGGTGCTAAGTTTGGTTCGGCAACCTGAGAACCCAATGTTTGTAAACGTTCTACTGAAAGGAAGGACATAGATTGTTTAAGTAAAGACTTTGGGAAGTACTGATGGTATTACCCCTGGGTATAAAAGAGCAGTACCATACCAGGAATTCAGCTCTCTTCTCAACTCTGACAAGATTTTACCTGTGTCCTAGGGAGTTATGCTCATTAGAGAGCCATGGGTCTAGGGAAAGCCCAACTTGAGATAATGGCTGCCATATATTTTTGCTCTGAGACTTAACTTGCTAAGTCACTTGTCCCCTTCACTAAAGGCGCTCAGAACCTTGTGTTTACCTCATGGGGCAGTCCCTTCCTGCCACTCATAATGTGCCAGACCCACTGCAGGAGAGAGCTGCTGCTTAGTGATCCTGGACCTTGAGAAAAGTTTTAGTTCTGTTTAGGACACTATTTAAGAAGAGTTAAAATGTATTCTTAGGAGCAAGTTCTATCTGATAGTCTTTATAAAAGTTTCCATAGTTAAGCTGAGGTAAACATATCTCTGCTCTGTGTACAACACAACTGTCCATTTTACTTGCTGAGGCTTTCAGACTTATTTGGGGGTTTCAGTGCCTGAAGTTGTAGGTATTGTAAAGAACCTTGAGAGTGGGCTGGTAGGTGGTTGACCTCATAGCCTGCTGGTAGCTTTGCATTTGTTTTTGTTTTGTGTTTTTTTTTTAAAAGATTTTACGTATTATTTGATAGAGAGAGACAGCGAGAGAGGGAACCCAAGCAGCGGGAGTGGGAGAGGAAAAAACAGGCTTCCTACTGAGCAGAGAGCCTGATGCGGGGCTCGATCCCAGGACTCTGGGATCATGACCTGAGCATAAGGCAGACACTTAATGACTGAGCCACCCAGGCTCAGCCTGTAGCTTTGGCTACAGGTGCTGTTTGGCATGAAAGAGAAGGACTCCCAGCCTTGTGGGCAGAATGGATTATCAGACGCTTGAAAACTTAACCACATTCGTCTAATCTCTTTACTTTGTGCATTAGGACTTGAATAAGGTTTTTAGCTAAGCTGGACATCTTAACTGGAGCAGGTACATCTCCCTGTGATTCTCCCCACCCCTATCCTTCCTTTACAAATATCTGGCTTCCAGGGAACTAAAACAGTTTAAAGGAGCATTGGGAGAGGCTTGTGCTGGTCTTTCCTGGGCTGCGCTGCTTTCCACTGCCGTTTGGAAATCGTCGTGCTTATCCTCCAAGGTTGATAGGCTTTCTTCCAGTCTTGACATGTTAGCTCCCCTTTTAAACGAATTGCTTCATTTCCAGAACATTTAAAGGGTGTAAACTTTTTCCCCACTTAATATAACATCAAAAGCTATTAAATACGGCAAAGTTATTTTCCCACAGTGATGACTGATTTTTAGAATTGACACAGAACAAGATATCCAAGTCCTTAGTTTCGTGAAAGGAAATGCTTCTCAAGGGGAACATTCTCAAATTTAGCTCTTCGGACTTCTGCAGTCCGGTCTTCTCAAGGTCGGCCTTTTTCCTTTCCTGCTTTCATTTGTTTAGTCATTCAGCACACTCCCACGTACTTCTGAATGCCTCAGATGTGCATGCCACAGTGATATTGATAAAAGCTAACACTCCATGTGATGTTAGGTAGTGTGTAGCATTGACTGTTCGGTAGATAAACACTTAGATTACTCCCTTTCATGCTCACAGCAGCCTTGCAGATACCTGCTGTTTTTATCCACATTTTAAAGAGATGGAAACTAAGGCAGAGCATGGTTGAGTGAACTGACCAAGGTCCCACCATTAGAAAGTGATGGAATTGGATTTGAACCCAGGCAGTCCAGGTCTAGAGTCTGTGGTCTCATCCGGCCTTTCAGCAGTGAGTAGGGTGGATGGATGTCTACTGATCTGACGAAGGTAGTAGAAGGTGCCAAGGGAGCCCGTGGTAGGATTTCCTACCATGGTCAAGGAGGGTGGGGGCTTTCAGATGCATCATTGAAGGGCAGCATGTAGTGTGAGTTGCTGTTAGCAATCTGGGCAGAAGTAATCAGTTCTCCCTTGAATCCCCTCGTAATTTTCCCTTGTGTGTTCTCGTGATGTCTATCCACATTGGTCTCGTGCTATAGTCATTAGCATGTTTTATCTTCCCAAGCAGATGATCCTCATTTTGATGATGATGATCCCCATATTTTTAATTACCCCCTCTTCTACCCCAGTGCCTTTCACGTGCCAGGTTCTCAAAACAAGTTTGATACATGAAGGAAACGTGTCACCTGGAGTTTCCCAGTTATTAGTAATCTCTGCTTTGGACCGATGAAGACTCCCTCCCCACTCTTTCACCAGAAAAAGCTCCTAGATTTGCTTCATTTGACGTCCCTTAATGCATATGTTGCCTTGGATCTTTCACAATATTGTTTAAACAAGGTGATGAAGATTGTATTGCACTTTGACAGTCATTAATTTGGGGGGAGACTTATTTTCTAATTACTTAAGGCCAGGGGATTTAAATTGGGTGAAATTTCACAGAATTCTAGATCTGGTATGCTCTTTTTGGAATTTCTAGGGTGAACTAGGTCCATGGCTCACATAAAAGAATAGAAATAAAATATTTCTAGTTAACTATTAATTAAAGAATAAGAACAATGTCAGGCTTTCTAGATAAGATAATGATGAAACCTGCATTTTTAAACCTCATACCATATGCCAGGCACTGTACGAGGTACTTTCCCATGGATTATCTTATTTACACTTCCTGGCAATTTATGAGGTGGGTATTATTATAATTATCCATACTTTACTGAAATTTAGAGCTGTTAAATAATGTGTGCAAGCAAGTGAGGAATCCAGGATTTGAATGTTATCAGTGTGACTTTACCACTGTTCTCTACTGGGAGGAATTGTCTTTGTCACCCCATGGAGGAAGAGTCCCAGGCCAGATGCTGGGGTTACTAGTATTCTTCAAGACTGAGACATATATGTATGTCTTGATTAGATCCTAGGTGATCTAGCAGAGGACACACCCCCAGAGACACATATACATGGCTTCATGCTTAAATGCCATAGAGGTCTTATGCCATGTGTACATAGAATATTGAAATATAATAATAATAATGGCTGATTAGACGCCAACCTCTAGGTGAGGAATATTTTATTAGGTCATTTAACTTTCACAATAACCCTGGGGAATGGGTTTTACTATAGCTGAAGAAACAGGCTCAAAGAGATGAAGTGTGCAAGTAAACTCTTGGATATAAACCATGTATTTCTATATCTAAGGCCTGTAATGATTTTTCTGTACAAGATTAGTCTAGCCCTCACTAGCCACTAACCACCTGACTAGCTTGAAATATGTCATTTAGATTTCCCGGATCTGAGTTTCCTTACGTCTGCATATGACTGGGTTGATCATCTTTTCATGTGCTCACTGGTTATTTGTATATCTTCTTTGGAAAAACCTGTATCCAAATTCTTTGCCTATTTTTAAATTGGATTATTTGTCTTTGTATTATTGAATTCTGAGAGATCTTTGAACCACATATTTTGAATATTAGTGCCTTATAAGATATATGCTTTGCAAATATTTTTCCTGTTCTATGAGTTGTCTTGATAATATTGTTTACAGCGCAGAATTTCAATTTTGATATAGCTGTTTATTTGTATTTTTTTGTTGTTGTTGCTTTATGCTTTTGGTGTCATATCTAAGAAAACGTTACCTAACCTCAGATCACAACAATCAGCTCCTGTGTTTTCTTTTAAGAGTTTTATAGTTTTAGCTCTTACATTTAGATCTAGGATCCATTTTGAGGTTTTTTTGTTTTGTTTTGTTTTTTTGTATGGCGTGCAGTAGAGGATCTATTTTCATTTTTTTGCCTGTGGACATCCAGGTCTTTGCACCATTTGTTGCAGACTATTTTTTTTCATTGATATCATTAGTTGTTGGGAAAGTGAAAATCAAAACTACAATGAAACCACTATAGACCTATTTCATTGGCCATTAAAAAAATCTAGAAAATAGTAAATGTTGGCAAGGATGTGGGGAATTGGAACCCTTCTACATTGCTGGTAGATACATAGAGCCGCTTTGGAAAACAATTTGACAGTTTCTAAAGAAGTGTCCTGCAGAGTTGCCCCACAATCCAGTAACTCCACAACTCTGTATGTACCGAGAGAAAAGAAAATACATTTCCTCTCAAAACTTGCACATAGGGGCGCCTGGATGGCTCAGCTGTTGGGTGACCGCCTTCAGCTCAGGTCATGATCCCAGCATCTCAGGATCCAGCCCCACATAGGGCTTCCTGCTCCATGGGAAGCCTGCTTCTCCCTCTCCCACTCCCCCTGCTTGTGCTCCCTCTCTCACTATGTCTCTCTGTGTCCAAATAAATAAATCTTAAAAAAAAAAAAAAAGTAGCACACAAATGTTTCATAGTAGCTTTATTTGTAATAGTCAAAGGGTAGAAACAACCCAAATGAATTAATCATATGTATCTGAATTATATTTCATAATATATGTAAAGCTATTTTAAAAATTAATGGGTTAGTTAGAGACAGGTCAAGATTTCCTTTTCAGCTGATGGTTTCTATAAATCCTTGATTCTTCAGTTTTGAAGTTTAGATGATATGGTTTGAGACTGGATTTGACATCAAATATGTAATGTACTTCTTTCTGCTAATTACATTTGGAAGGGTCTCTTGTCCAAAATTCTATTGTTATTTTAATCGGTATTTTGTTCCATTACTCGATTTCCTTAATTCTTTTGATTCTGTAATAGTGGGATTCACAACTAAGCCAAGTTTTATGCAGGATCGTCCTTATGAAACTGTGACCAACCTCTGTGTTTATTTGTTGGACTTAAGGCCTAGGATTTTCACCTAACATATAGGACACATTTTGACTTGACTCATTTTGAAATGAAACGTAAGCAGAAAGTGGGCCAGCACAAAAAAAAGTTCTGCTTGCTTTTTATTGTAATAAGTTTAAATTTTTTTTTTTTTTAGTTTAAAATTTTTTGTACACTCTCAGGAGTGTGAAAAGCAAGGATAATTTGGGATCTGGATACAGTGTTAATATAAACGTTTTATATTTTTACAAGAAATGTGCATCAGTAGTATTAAAATGTGACTTATTTAAAATGCTTCTGGTTCTTGGCTAGGTTTGATCATTAGGGTGTACTCATGGGGATAATATATCTGGAAGAGAAATATGCACTTTAAGAAGGAAAACCAAATTTATCTGACCTAGGAACATTTCCCTCTTTCTTGCTTTCTCTCTTTCTTTCTTCCTTTCTTTTCCTTGCCCCCCCCCTTCCTTCCTTCCTTCCTTCCTCTCTCTCTGTCTCACTCTTACTTTCTCTCTTTCTTTCTTCCCATTGTTAATTTGAAAGATTTGAGAAAATTATGCTACAGTGGGGTCAGGATTTCTGGATCCTCCAGATCCAATCTGACCTCTGTGAACCTCAGTTTTCTCTGAAGTGAGGGTTAGTAACCTGACCTTTCCAGCTCCTGGGGCTGTGGTTAGCATCAATTTAGATAACGGTGGGATTACAAATGGAAGAAAAACATTTAAGATTATAATAATCAGTCATTGATTTAATATTCCTCAACTTACGGTATAGAAGATAAAAGCTGTATGATTACAAACCTCTAGAGATTTTTGATTTAATTTGGAGAAAACAAAGATATGGAATATACAGATATCTACAATAGAATGACCCATTTTACTGTATTTTTCGCCAGGAGTGCTGCTACCTGGTTATTGCTGCCCACCTTGCCAAAATCTGGATTTGAATGGTTAGGTTAAAGCAAAGGTCTGTATAGTACAATAACTAAGAGTTTCATCAGTTTAGAATTTTATGAAAAAGATAAAGATTTGTTGTTAATGGCCATATCTTTAATAGGAAGCGTGTGCTGGCTTTATAAAAGATATACTGTAGGATTAGTCCATGTCCCATTCCTCCCCTTAACGTGCTGCTGATCTCCTTTAACCGCAGTTAAAGAATGGTTTCTTCAAAGTGGGGATCCTTTTGCTGTTGCTCTTTGTTGTCCACTGTTGTCCACTGTTCAGTGTTGACACTGAAGGGTAGTCTGCGCCCAGGTGTTTGCTCTCGCCTTAAAACTGTGCAAGAACCCGGAGCCATCTATTTTTCTGCCATGGTTTTGCAGTCATCTGGTGGATTTGTTCTCTTGCTGGATCAGTTGCCTTTACTATGGTGGTTACATTCTCCATCAGCCGTGGTCATGAAAGTAAGGTTGAAAAGCATTCTCAGCGAGATAAGTAGAACTGGAACTGAAATCAGATCCCTTTGCACAGAATCACACACCTTCTGTGTAAAGCCACTAGACATTCCTCCCTTAGACTCTTTACCCGCAATGCTTCTCATTTGGACTATAAAAGAACATGCATGTGGTCTAGAATAGTGTCTGCAGTGGTCCGGCACAGGATGACCTCTTTCTGGTGTGGGATACCTGGGAAGTTTCCTAGCAAAAGTCGCATTACAATGGAACCTTGACTAATGAGTACGATTTTAATAAAAGGAGATTGTAGAGAAGAGAAGATAGGGGATGGGGAGGAAAAACACTGAAAGTGAAGTCATGGAGATAGGAATACACCAGGCAGGTGTGTTTGATTCCTATGAAGAAGTAATGGGCAAATTTTAAGAGACTCTATATAAGCTAAGTTTTCTTTCTCTCTCTCTCTCTCTCTCTCTCTGTGTGTGTGTGTGTGTGTGAGAGAGAGAGAGAGAGAGAAAGAGAGAGAGAGAAACACACATGAGAGCTAATGGTGTAAGTTCCAATCCAAAGCCCAGCAGGCTCAAGACCCAAGAAGAGCTTATGTTTCAGTCTGAGTCTGAAAGCCAGAAAACACCAGTATCCCAATTCACTTAGGCAGATGGATTCACCTCTTCTCACGTTTTTGTTCTAAGGAGCTCTTCCGTTGATTGGATGAGGCCTGACCACATTAGGGAGGACCATCTGCTTTACTCTGTCTACTGATTCAAATGTTAATCATCCAGAAACACACTCACAGATCAGCCACAATGTCTGGCCAAATGTCTGGGTTCCTGGTGGCCCAGTAGAACTGACATATGAAATGAACCATCAGAGACTCATGTCAGTGGAGTATTATCAGTAGAAACTCTATTGCAGAGAGAATGATGCAAAAGGGCTTGGATAATTAGAAAAATACTATAAAGCTTATTACATGAGCTTATCATTTGGTTTAATTTTTAGAAAAGAATGTTAGTTTTTGCTCCCCCTTCCAGATGTTCAATATGAAATAGCTTTTCCCCCCTTGCCTCTTTGTTTTGTACTCTCAAGCAGTAAAACACAGTGTTTTTCCCTGCTCATTCTACATGGGACTAAATTGTACTAAGAAACTTGGAACTGTAAAAGTAATAATATCATAACTTCATTTTTAAAAATAAAAATGCGAATCATCTTTTTATTTAAAGTGAAATATCTTCTCCCATAGTTTCTTGTGTTTTTCCCTACAAAAACCTTGTGATCTATATCCTATCTAAATTGACATCCATTTCTATATCCAAACTCGGTAACCATAGAGTTTTGTGACTTTGGAAATCAGATTGGGGGTTTGAATAGCACAATGGTCCAAATACCCAACTTAGATGACCATGGCAAGTAGCAGTTATGGTTATGAGGATAGATTTTGAGAAGAGAACAAATATTTTTGTAGTGAAATTTATCACAGTGTGAGCCTACTGAAGGATTCTCATTTTACAAGACCGTAATAGCTGATGTGGCTGCAGAAGTTGACCCAGTGATGACAGATTTTGGTTGTATCCCACATGAAGCTGATAGCTACAATTTATGGGGTCAGGTTCATTTCAATGAGTAAAATGCAACTTAGTATTTGGAAGTCTCAAGTGAATCCCTAAAATATCTTAGGATAAGCTCTACGTTTTGAAAAACATGCTTTTTGTTAGTTCAATGAATACGTTTGTTAGTTTTGTGGCACATCTCTTTAATTGCTTTGAAACAGTATCTCTTTGCGGTGGCTGCCTGTTTTAATAAGCTGAAGTCTTATTGCAGCAATCCAGGTGGAGATGGAATTAAATTCTAAAACTGTAAATAGCATGTGGATTTTCAATGATCTCTTTCTTATTTTTAACAGGGTAAAAGGTGTTAGATTAAATACTAACTCGTGTCAGTACATGTAGGACACAACAGGAAAGACTACTTCTGGGACAGCGCATCTTTTTGAAAGAAAGAAGAGAGCAAAGATTGGTTTGGGGAGTGTATTTCTGAGTAACATGCTAGACTCATGGAATCTTGAAGGAACTACCCAAATATGGAGATGGCCTTTGTCTCTTATTTTTAAATAGTTGTCTTCACGATCTGTACTGGGATCTTTTTTATGAAATATAATATGCTATTTTAAAATTTCATGGCAGCAACTTTCTGCTTTACCTAAAATGGCTGATTTGGATAACACCGTCCTCAGTCTTCTATTGTAAATTTTTAAAAACCGGCTCTCCAGGGGAAGTGTGGAGGGAGGCTGATTGTAGCATTTGCCACTTTCCATGGGGTGAATTCTCCCACCATAGCCCATTTCAGGCTGTCAGCATATTCCCTTAAAATCTCACAGTCAGCTCTCACGAGCTGATAGACGCCATCACCAGCATATCACTGACCCTTCTACTATATTTCCAACACCTAAATACTACCACTCCCAACATATAACATATCTATTTGCTCACATTTTATATTTAAATTGTTGGGAATATTGGACTTATCCACATCTGCTAACTGACCAGCTGTTTCCAGAATTCTAGCCTGAACACCACGTACTCCTGTTTTGTCTCCTTGGAACTTTAAGTCTCTGATCATAGTTGGTGAACAATATAACCTGCTTTAACTTTTTTGTGACTGATACAGATGTCATGGAATGTTTGGGAATACTCCCTCCAATTGAACCAAGTGGTGGAAAACATTAGCATGACTATTTTTTACTTATAATAAACTGTATCATTTAGCCTTTTTATTTCTGCAGTCACTAAGGGTTCTGTGGGGATCTAATATAGAGAAAATAACAATGTGTTTATTCCTAATAATTGGAGAGAAGTACTAGGGAGGGAGCCAGGAGCTGAGAAGTGATATGTATTTTGGAATGGAGGGACTGTGTGAACAAATATATATATATTTTTAGCATTTCTAAGACTTTGTAGAGAAGCCAGAAGTAAGAACAGATTCAATATGCAGTGCTTTTAACTTATAAATTGTTCTTCTTTTGTTTCCATAGCTCTCCTTTCTTTTAATTTGAAGTGTAATTGACATACAACATGATGTCAGTTTCAGGTATATAACATAATGATTCACCTTTGTATACATTGCAGAATGATCACCATAGTAAGTGTAGTTACCAGCTATCACCAAAGTTACAGACATTTTTTGGTGATGAGAACTTTTAAGATTTATTTTCTTAACAACTGTCAAATCTGTAATACAACATGATTGTCTGTAGTAGCTGTACATTTTATCCCATGACACATATTTTATAACCGAAAGTTTGTAACTCTTGAACTCCTTCACCCATTTTTATACCCTTTATACCTGCTCTAGCAACCACTAATCTATTCTGTTATCTATAAATTTTGTTTGTTTTTTATTCCATGTATAAGTGAAATCACACAGTATTTATCTTTCTCTATCTGACATATTTCACTTAACATAATGTTGGTCCATTCTTGTTGCCACAAATGGCAAGATTTCATTCTTTTCTTCTGGCTGAATAGTATTCCGTTGTATGATCTATGCCACATCTTCTTTGTGTGTTCGTCCATCAGTGGACAGGTAGGTTGTTTCCATATTTGGCTATTGTAAATAATGGTACAATGATCATAGTGATGCATATATCTTTTTGAATTAGTGTTTTCTTTTTCGTTGGATAGATAGAAGTGGAACTGCTAGATCACGTGGATTTTTATCCTTCATTCTGTTACGATGGCATAGCACGTTGATTTTGCAGATTTTTCCATTCTTGCATCCTTGGAATAAATCTCCCTTGATCATGGTATATGATTCTTTTGATGTGTTGTTGAATTTGGTTCGCTAATATATTGTTGAAGATTTTTACATCTGTGTACATCAGGGATAGTGGTCTGTAACTTTCTTTGTGTGGTATTTTTATCTGGTTTGGATATTGGGTAATGCTGGCCTTGCAAAATGAATTTGGCAGTATTCCCTTCTTTTCAATGTTTTGGATGAGTTTGAGAAGAATAGTATTAAATATTATTTAAATGTTTTGGAAGAATTTACTGGTGAAGCCATGTGGTCTTAGATTCTTGTTTGTTGGAGGTTTTTTGATAATTGATTCAATGTCATTGCCAATAATCAGTCCAATCCTATTTTCTATTTCTTCATGATTCAGTCTTGGAAAATTGTATGTTCCTAGAAATCTATCCATTTCTCCTAGGTTTTTCTTTTTGTTTTTTCCTATTTGTTGGTGTATAATTATCTCTCATAATTCTTTTGTAGTCCTTTGGTAGTAGTTGTAATTTCTTCTCTTTCATTTCTGATTTAATTTATTTGAGCCCTCTCCCTTTTTTTCTTAGTCTACCTACCTAACAGTTCGTCAGTTTTGTTTCTCTTTTCAAAGAACCAGCTCTTAGTTTCATTGATCTTTTCTATTGTTTTTAGTCTCTATTTCATTGATGTCCTCTCTTATCCCTATTATTTCCTTCCTTCTATTAACTTTGAAGTTGGTTCTTTTAGGTATCTATATCTATATTTATATCTATCTATCTATCTATCTGCATATATATGTGTATATATATATTTATATATATTTTAAGCTTATTTAAGTTTTTTCTTGTGTCATGGGGTAGGCATGTATTGCTATAAACTTCACTGTTAGAACTGGTTTTGCTGCCCTCATAGATTTTTTTATGTTCTATTTCTGGTTTCATTTGTCTAGAGACATTTTTAAATTTTCCCTTTGATTTCTTCATCGACCCGTTGGTTGTTAAGTAGCATGCTTTTTAATCTCCACATATTTGTGATTTTCCCATTTTTTCTTGTAATTGACATCTAGCTTTATACTATTGATGCTTGATATGATTTCAGTCTTCTTAAATTTACTGAAAATTGTTTTGTGGCCTAACATATGATTTAGCCTGGAGAATATTCCTTGTGTACTTGAGAAGACTGTGTATTCTGCTACTTTGGGATAGAATTTTATATGCACATCTGTTATGTTCATATTGTCTATTGTCTCATTTAAGGCCAATATTTCCTTATCAATTTTCTTTCTGGATGATCTACCCATTGATGTAACTCAGGTATTAATGCCTCCTAGTAGTACTGTATTGCTGTCAGTTTCTCCCTTTAGGTCTATGAACATTTGTTTTAGGTACACCTATGTTGATATTTACAAATGTTTTATCTTCTTGGATTGACCCCTCTGTCATTGTGTAATGTCCATCTTTGTTTTTTATTACAGTTTTTGTTTTGAAGTCTGTTTTGTTCAATGTAAATATAGCTACTTCAGCTTTCTTTTGATTTGTTTGTATCTTTCTTCATCCCTTCACTTTCAGTCTTGTGTGCTCTTATATCTAAGGTGAGTCCTTTGTAGACAATATATAGATAGGTCTTGTGTTTTATCCATTCAGTCATTCTGTGTCTTCTGATTAGAGAATTTAGTCCATTTCCATTTAAAGTAATTACTGGTAGATATGTACTTATTGCCATTTTGTTTATTTTCTGGCTTTTTGTAGTTCCTTTCTGTTTCTACCATTTTCTTCCTTCTTCTGTGTGGTTTGAATGTTTTCTGTAGTACAATGCTTAGATTCCTTTCTCATGATCTTTTGCATATCTACTATAGGTTTTGACTTTGTGGTTACAGTAAGGCTCATATATAACAGCCTTTTCCTTTCAGCATTATAAACACATCATATCACTTCCTATCAACCTGCAAGTTTTCTCCTCAAAAATCTGCTGATTGTCTTATGGGGGTTCCCTTTTGTGTGTAATATGTTGCTTTTCTCTTGCTACTTTTAAGATTCTCTTCTTTAAATTTTGACTTATAAATTATAATGTGTCTTAGTGTGGGTCTTTTGGGTTTCTCTTATTTGGCATTCTCTGTACTTCCCAGGTCGGGATGTCTGCTTTCTTCTCTGGGTTAGGGAAATTTTCAGCCACTCTTTCTTCAAATGGGTTTTCAGCCCCTTTATTTTTCTTTTCTCCTTCTGGTATCCCCTAAAATGCAAATGATATTTTGCTTGATGTTGTTCCAAAGGTCTTTTAAGCTATCTTCACTTATAAGCATTTTGTTTTCTTTTTGCTGCTCCATTTGAGTTTGTCCCACTACCCTGTCTTCTGAATCACTGATTCTTCTGCCTCATCTAGTCTGCTGTTGAACCCTTCTAATGTATTATCAGCTGTTGTATTCAGCTATTGTTCAGTTATTGTATTCTTCAGCTCTGTGACTGCTCTTAGGTATTTTCTTATTTTCTGTCTCTTTGTTGAAGTTTTCTCGATGTTCATCCATTTTCCTAAGTTCGGTGAGCATCTTTTGACCCTATTTTGAACTCTTTGTCAGGTAAATTACTTATCTTCATTTCTTTAATGTGTTTTTCTGGAATTTTATCATGTTTTTTCAGTTGGAACATATTCTTCTGTTTCTTCATTTTGCTTGACTCTCTGTTTCCATGTGTTAGGCAAAAGAGTTGTCTCTCCCAGTCTTAAAGGGGTGTCCCTGTGTGGGCAATTAACCTTACTATTTAAACTTGCCCTAGTTCTTGATTGTGTTTCAAGTTGCCTCTCTGTTAGTTTCAGCTCCATGGGGTCCAGAAATGCAATCTCCCCTGGTCACCAGAGCCAAGTACACAGTGGCTACCCCCTCTGTGGGCTGCCTACACGCACTGGCTTTGGAGAGCTATGGGGGAAGCTGGAAAGCAGACAGGCCTGCAAAAGCAGTGAGGGGGATGGGGTGCTCACCTGCTGCCTCTGGCCTCTAGCCTTAGCAGTGTGAGGGAATAAGGCAGGCTGAGGGTGGAGGGTTGGCCCTAACAAGTCAAAGTGAGAGTGCAAAAATGGCATCCATGAGTACCTCCATTCCTAGAAAAAGTCCCAACAGGCTTTTGCCCTCTGGTAGATGCTCTGAGATTTTTAATAAATGAATTTCTTCACATATGATCTAGGCTCTTTTCAAACTGCTGTTTTTGTGCTGGATCCCAGGGCAAGTGAGCCTACACACAAGCCCTTTAAGAGCAGAATCTCTGTTCCCCACAGCCCTATGGTTCCTCTGGATATGTCTTGTTGGTTTTCCAATCCAGATGTTTTGAGAGCTTGTGTCTCTAGTGCAGGTTCCAAGGACTGGGGTACCTGATGTCAGTCAAAAACACCTCATCAAGGAGTTCCATTGTGAACCCCCACTCAGTGTTTGCTACACTGGGGGTGGAATTCTTTGTTGTGGAAGAGCTGTTCAGCTAGTTCTCAAGTTCTTTCCAGAAGGAATTGTTTCATATGTAGCTGAAGATTTGTTGTGTCTATGGGAGGAGGTGAGTTCAGGGTCTTCCTGTGCCACCATCTTGAACTGCCTGCTTTTTCCATAGCTCTTTGGAAGAAGATAGAAGATCTGATCTTCTTTGTGTAGCATAGTTAGAAGTGCTTGTTTTATTTTGTTTACATGGTCTTTTAATATGGATTCCTGGTTTGGCAGAATGTTAACTGGAAACAATTTCAAACTTCTGTGACTTAGATTTGTTGAGCCTGAGGTTGGTATTTCTTCTCAAATACTGATGGCTTTTTCTTTTCTTAAAATAATAGAAGCTTAAAAAAATAAAAAAGAATTGTGTAAAGAGAGAAGCATATTTTGTTTGGCCTCACTAAAATACCACTTGGCTCCAACCAGCCCATATTTCCTGACTCGACCATGCCCTGAAGCAATGTAGGAGAAGAAGTTTTTCAAATGAGATTTGAGTTTGTGTATTTGCATTCCTTTCAGTTTTTGACTGTGTTGTTAGTCTTACTTGGTCCAGCACTGTGAAGCTTGAGTCAATTTTCTTAATAAGCTTAACAGGAGGGAATCTATGTTGGTCAAAATTTGCGTTGCTATGGCTAATCTGAAAAAGACCCATTTTTTGATACAATTGATCTTTTTTTCCTATAGTCTACATTCTTAACATGCTATTTACCCACACAGAATTTACTAATATGTGTTAAGTGCTTCCATAAATAAAGGCAGGTTATTTAGGATGGTGACATTAAAAAATGACCCACATTAAAAAAAAAAAAAAGTACTAGGTCAACTGCATTACTGGCTTGAACTACTTAGGATATCCTGTGGGAAAGTGATCCACTTTTCTGACATAATTGATTTGTGTGTCACAAATAGAAATGGCAAACCTAAATTTTGCACAATAATTTTTCTATGCTTTTCTCTCTACTTTAAAGTAGGATACATTTTTCACAACTCAACTGTGACCTGAGTGGTCCCCTTTATGGGGATAAAGCAAAGTACCAAGGAAACCTGTCCATGGTCACACAGTGGGTGGGGCAAAGGCAAAATGCATGCCAAGTAATTGTTTCTTTGCACTACATTCTGTTAGTGTTCTAGTGATAGGATTTTGATAGAGGTCTTAATCAAGACCTTTCTCCAAAGTACTTGGCAGACTTAAAAAATATGTTTCAACAATATGCACGTCCTATTTGACTCTGAAATTGAACCCTTTGTGGGATACAAATAGCACCTATTCCCCAACCACAGCCATGCCTGCACCTGGCCAGCGATGCTAACTGTGGAGAGTATTAAAGTTTGCTGTCTGGCATTAGTTGCAGCCTTTTCAGTGGTGAAACAGTTTTAAGGCCCAGCACTGTGAGTGGCTCTTATTGCCAGCCTAATTCAGTAAACACTTAAATGCGTTCTAAAATCACCTACAATGTAAGATATGAGGGCAGTGGGAGGAACATGAAAAGCAAAAGATAGGGAGCAGAAAGCAGAACGGAAACAAAAAGATAGATGAGAAGGAGACCGAGGGGAAAGAGGTACTTCTCATTGGGCTTTAGAGTCAGATAGAAAGATAAGTTCAAATCCCAGCTTTATTCATTCCCAACTATACATCTCACTTAAATCAGAACTGTTACCCACCTATATTGAAGGTGAACAACAATGAGATGTCATTATTTACCAAATAATGAAAATCTTTATAATGGTGGTTACTGGTTTATGTGTTCTTCTAGGCTTTGAATTTTAGAAAGGCCATGTTTCTTCTGCACCCCCAGAGACTCCAGTGTATCAGTTAGGATTTGTTTTGGCTGCCTTGTGACAGAGACCCATACAAAGTTTGACATACAAGAGTTATTCACTCACATAAAGGAATCAGAGGTAGACAGTCTGGGGCTTTTAAGGAGTAAGAGCCTTGGCCTCTTCTGATTTTTGCTCAGCTTTCTTTCATCCTTATGGTTCTGTATAGCTGCTGGAGCTCCATGAATTTCCTCTTTAACTCAGAGAACAGAAAATATGAAGGACAGGGGAGGGCTTGACCTTGTAAAAATCTCCTTGTAAGGAGGTTTTCCAGAAGTACCATGTGACACCATGTTTACATCTCATTGACCATACCTTAGCCTGGGCCACATACATTTATGAAGAGCTCAGGAAATCTCATTTCCCTAGTTCTCCATTTTTTTGAGCCTTGTATATGGAATGTAGCAAGAAGCATTGTGATCCTGGGAAAAACGTCTTAGACGTTAGAACTTATTATTAATCCTAATAATAGTTACATTTAAGAGGTCACAGGCACGATGTTAACAAAGTTTGTAAGAACCGTCTCGTTTAATCTTCCTTTGATGTTGGTGTTATTATCCTCATTTCCCAGAAAAGAAATTGTGGTTTAGAAGAGCTAAGTAGTTTGCTCAAGGTTATGTCCTGGTAAGTGGTGGAGCTAGCTCTCAGAACCAGCCTTGTCTCGTTTTGGATCCCAACCATGTAACCACTACTTTGCCTCCCACTTCTCAAGTTTTAACTTGGTAATGAATTCGTGTCTACAGTGGGCTGTTTTAAAAACTTCTATCCTATCTGTGGTTTTATAGTTTTTAACTCTCCATGCTTTTTACCTAACACACACACACACACACACACACCCCTCATTTATTTTTTAAAGAGCTTTAAGTATTTCTATGTTTATGTAAAAGAACGTGACTTTTATTATTTGATTGGTTTGTTGTGCGTTGTCTCTGTACTTTAGACAAGATATTAGAATTTGAGAGTTTCATTATTTACTAAGGCCCCATCTTTCCCCCAGATGCACTCCCAAAAGCTATCGGGGATAACAGGGTGAGTAAGAAAGAGTCCTTTCCCTCGAGGCATTTACAGTATCATTCTTTGGAGAATTGGTTTTAGACAAGCCTCTTAACATCAAATTATACTATGACACTGCATGTAAATCACAGCTAACCTAGATGCACACACCCATTTGTCCTTATAATTACAAGTGCGTCATTGTTACTTCTAAATGGTTACCTATCCCTTCAAAACATTCCTAAGAAATTAGAGAGAGTAAATAGGCAATTCTATTTTAGTACTCTTTGTATTTTTCCCTTAAAAAACATAGCTTATATTATTGTTTTAGTAATAAAAACTTAATCTTAATTTCATAAAGATATATGGCTGATTATGATATCTATTACTTTGAAATTCCCATTTGTAAAAATAAATTAATTTCTACTGCATGACATTTTGCATAGTATGGCAGAAATGATGTATAAGTGTAATTAGAAGTCCGAATCAAATGGGAACCAGTGTCACATTTGGGACCAGAATCTACCAATTTAGGCCTATATAGAGTTTATGATTGGTGTTTTCTGTTTTTTAGAGTTTTTATTTATTTTTTTTTAATAAGCTCAGAGAAGAGAGATGTTCCACCTGACATGTTAGGGAAAAGGGAGCATTACCCAGGGATGTGAGGCTGACGGCGTCATGTCCTACAAAACCTCCATTTAATTCAGTCTTTGTATCTGGAAATCAGATATTGAAAGAAGGGACTAGCCAGCATACAGTACTATATGCTGGCTAAGAGAACATAATAATAACAAAATAATAAATTAAATTAAACAAATAGGAAGGAAGGATTCTCAATCAGTGTATTTCTCTGCTTTGTTTTCTAGTGCATCTACTGCTTAAAGGTATTATCTTACCAAAAAAAAATTTTTTTTCTATTTGGGAGCTTACCTACAAATTGTTTTGCCTGTTTCCTGAGTATGTATATATAGAAATATTTTGTTTCATAATGGAAAGGTGATTTTTTTTTTAATAGACATAAATATACCATCTAAACCTGGGATTTGTCTAGGTGTTTTCCTTCCTAGTCTTTAAGGTACTTTGTTACCTGAGCTTCATTAGTTTGAGAAGTCAGTTCTTTTTTGCTTAGGTTATTGGCATATATCATGTGCCCTGACACTTGACTAATAGGTAATATGTCTCCCCGCTCTGCTAATAGTCTCTTTTATCTTGATGGCCTAATAAACTTTATCTGATCATGGAAAACTCACATTTTCTAATTGTCCTTGAGATAATGGGCTTCCTTATTCCCTAGAGCGAATTTCACTTTGAAGACTTAAACCCTTTGTCTCCTAATGATAACAATAAATAGCAGGTGTAGAGCTTCAAAATTAAACAAAAAGAATTCTAAAAGGCTTTTCTGCATTATATATAGTTCTTCCTGTAGTGAGGGAAACTGGTTATGCTTATTCATGACTTCACATCATCGGGGGATTCTGCTGTAAACACCATAGACGTGATTCCTCCCTCCTTTCACACAGTATGGCGGGGGGGGGGGGGGGGGGGGGGGGGGGGTTGTGAATGAGGAAGACGTGTTTTTATAAGAAATCTACAGCTCAGAGAACTTTTTGGCTTGCCCAAAGTCATCATAGGTGATAGTGATAGAATTTGTGTGGAATGTGCAAACACCAATTAAACTGGAAAGGCAAATGGGCAGGAGATTTTAAGATCTCGGAAAACTGCCAAAGGGTCAGAATGGTTTTTTTTGAGATAGTGAGTATCCAGCGGAAGCTTTGGATTGGAGCAGCGATGCAATCAAAGCATTTAGAGAGAACATTCGGTACTGAGGTGCCGGTTACGTGAATAAGGTTGTAGAGATGTGGAACAACTGAAGACAATTATTACCTAACATGTGCGAGAGAAAGCCCTGAAATAATAGGAGGGTCATCAGGCTGTGATGGGCCAGATGGAGGAGACACTACTCTGGGAACGTGTCTGGGGGCTGACCATGTAGGAGACCTCAATGACACTGAAGTGTCAGCTGATGAAAACTTGGTAATAACCATCCACAGCAGTAAGAGCTTGAATAGCACCAGTTAAAAGAAGCCCAACTATCCTTTCACACGGCTCCTTTCTAAGATCCTATCTTTGATGACTGTCTCTTCAAGTATTTCCTAAAACCAGGAGTAATGCTCCCCAGAGATTAAAACTATGAGAAAATGGAGCTAAGATCATTACCCAAAAGTCGGTCTTTTCCTGAACGTGTGCAGTGATAGGTGAGTGAAGACAAGTGCGGGGCCCAAGCGGACACTGACTGAGGGGATTGTTTCCTAGGCGTTTTTTGTCGACCACAACTCCCGCACCACCACTTTTATCGACCCCCGGCTCCCGCTGCAGAGCAGTAGACCGAGCGCGCTGGTCCACCGGCAGCACCTGACGAGGCAACGCAGCCACAGCGCAGGCGAGGTGAGTCCCGCGCCCCCCGCCTGGGGAAGCGCTTCGTGGAGGCCACGGCACGCGGTCGCGGTGGAAATGGGCAGGCTTTTTAGTATTGCCTTGTCTTGTTTCCCTAGTTGGCTTTAGAGATTATCATTTGGAGACTGAAAAGTGTTGGAATGTTCACAAGGCTTCTCTGGAAAGACGCAGAGCCTCATTTACAAAGTTTAAAAGATGGATGTAGGAGGAAAGATGGAAGAGTGTGGGGAATTTTTTTACATTCAGAAGATGGTGAGAGAAAATTCTCAGTGTTACAAAATGTTCCAGAGAGGATGATGGTAAACCCTTTTGCATACCTAAGGGCAGCTACGTAGGACAAAAATACGTCAGACAGGTAGTGTACCGATTCGTAACAAAGTTTGAGGGAGGCTCGTGTCCCACAAGGGCATGAACACCCAGTCGTGACGACTACGAACTGCAGAAGGCCCAAGATGTAACGTTTAGTGGGCTGAATTTCAGTTACATGCAGGGAGATTTTTCAAGTGGGGGTTGCTGGGTTGAATTAAAATCTTCAGCCAATGCTATGGGGTTGTGGTGTCCTCACTAATTCTTTAAAGTCACCATATACCTGAGGGTTGATTCATGAACTCTAAGAGCCCAGAGAAAATGAGCAGAATTAGGAATTACGAACAGCCCTACCTCGCTCTAACTTTGCTGGCTTGCAGTGACCATGGTAACCACATGGGGGCTCTCGAATAGCCTAACCAAAGAAAAGAAAAGAAAAAATGAAATAATTACTTCCTGTTTTCTTTTTTCTTTGGTAGCTTAAATAAAAGGAATGTTCTAAGTCAACTTTTTTTTTCTCTTTAATACTGGCTTTATGCCTTGAATGTTTATCATTGCTTGGTGTACATTTTGCTCAAGCAAAAAAAAATTGAGATTCTTTTCCAGCATGCCTTTTCCATGTCTATGTGCATGTTATATTTTCAGTATTATACTGTAGGTCAGATATTTTGTAGCCTCTCATAAGAAAAATTATGAACGCGATAAAGAACTGGATTTGATTCATCAAAATTCTACTCTTGGAATTTCCCCTCATGATTTACATGCTTGTGTGTTTGCTGACTGGAAGTGCGGACGTAGGAGAGGATACTTGAGAAGCTCATATAAAAGTGATGTATGAGTCTATTGCAGGATGAGGTATGCACAGAAATATTTGTGTTTTATGAGTAGTTAATAAATCTTTACTTTGCTGCCATGGAGACCATTAGTGGTGAACTGGACGATATGGACAGCATTCATCTTAAAAGCAGAACAGACCTCTCACCTTTGGACCTTGTGTGTGATAAGTACCATCATCAGGGCCCTGCCTGGCTTTATCACGAGGCTGGTGCACTTTAGCCACTTGCCTTATCTTGACTTCACAATATGGAGCTGGCTGCTGGGTGGGGTAGGGACTCTGCATAAGATTAACAGCTACCCTCTTTTTTCTTTCAATAACTTTGCTTACGCCCTCTAGTTATTTTCATAGTCTAGTAATAGCCTGTTGTGGTAGAGGGATCCTAAAGTACCCATTCCTGTTCAAGTGAGGACAGCTCTTCATGTTGAAGGAGACTGAGCCACAGAAGAGGGGTAATCCCGTAAAGACTCAGCAGTCAGCCCCAGCCCGGTCCAGAATGTGCTTTGTGGTGTAGCCTGCAGTGCTCCTCACTCTTATCTGGCCTTGTCCCCTGTGGGACGGTCTGGTTCAAGGAAGTGAGGTGTTGAAGAGAAGACGTTTGTCTGTTCTGGGAAATAATGATGCATAACCACATACTGACAGGAGGGAAAGAATATGTTCATGTATTAAAATGGTAAGTTCTGTGGCTCACAAAGTGTCGTTAAGGATCGAGTCTCTGAGACTCTGAGAGTAGCTGAGTTCATTCTTCAAAGCCGATAATTCAAGAGAAGCAGAGCGAGAAACTTCTAGTCACACACGGGAGTCTTTCTATCTCTTATCCCCATTTAGCAAAGTGCTGATTAATCTTCCACCCAACAGTCACTCTTAGCGAACACTGGCAGGGTAGCCACAGAGTGGCTGGTGTGAAGGACACAAATAACACTTGTTCCTTGTTCTTACTAAGAAGCAAATATGTGAAACTAACTGTAATACGAATGAATAAAAACATGAACGAAGACACTTTATGAAACAGTAATAATGGCAGCTGCTTCTCCGATGTGTATCGGGTGCTGTGGGAGCTCAGAGCAGGTGCATTTCAAGTCAGCTTGAACAGAAGGGAAGGCTTCGCCGAGGAGGGGCTGTTTGAACCACACTGTGAAGAGTGAGGGAGAGTATTCTTGAGGGACAAGCAAGCAGCATGGAGTGGGAACAGTATTTTTAGTTTTAGGGCCTTCAGAAAAACCCTCACCAAACACCTCACAGATACAATGTGATAAAATGGTGGTGAATTTTGAATGAGTGGGAGTAGAAGCTCTATTTTAAAAGTACCAATTTTTAAATCCACTCTGTTATTTCGCCCTTTTCCCCTCTTACTGTCTGATACGTCCTTTCTGCTGTTGTCTGAAAAGCCCTCTGTAATACGGGGACGGCAGTGCTGAAACAGACGCTAAAGCAATGCTAGGGTTCGCAGAGAAGACTGCGCAAGGGCATTTTTGCTGGTCGACTTGTATGCACGGGTTTCTAAATCTGTAATAGGTACAATAAATAACTCCAGTTGGGGCAACCCTATTTAGCTCTCTCACACCTGCTGCGATTAGCTCCCTGGTGTGGGAGGTTCAAACCAGAAAGAGCTGTTGTACCAGGTGCTCTAATAGGCATGTGAGATTGCTTCTGAGGAGATCACACACCGCCTCAGTACCCCACACGAAGCCAGTGTGGCCTCCGCTGCACAGGGAATTCCCGGACCTGCCTTGGCCAGAAGAAGGAATAACCAGGTCCTGGTGCTTCCGAGGTTCCCTCTCCAATGTATTGTTGCAGGTTTGGGTTCTGTCAAAGTAGAGGTTATTCCTGGTGAACACGTGTGCTGTTGAGCTTCTACGCCCCCAGTGATTATACACGTATGAACTATGTCTGTACCACCTGGTAGTCACTGCCCCAGGCTCCTCTCAAGGACACAGACATCCCAACCTGTCCCCCCAGTTCAGCCACTAAAGCAGAGCTCTTGGGAGCCCTGTGTTGGCTCCTCAGGTGGCATCATTTCTGGTCAGTTGACACTTAATGCTCGTTGTCAGGTATGTTGAACAACTAGGCTCGGTGTGCTGATTTAAACCATCTGGGTCTTGGTGCAGACCATAAATGATGCTTCTGTTTGCAGGTAGGAGAAGATTCTCGACATACAGGACCACCAGTTCTTCCCAGGCCATCGAGTACGTTCAATACAGTCAGTAGGCCGCAGTACCAGGACATGGTTCCCGTGGGTACGTCATCGCTTTCTAGAAATCTTTATCTTCACTTTTCCTGTCAGTGTGAATCATGCGGCCTGTCAGCTGCCCCTTTGCCCTGTACTGAGAACTGTTTCATTATCCCTAAGAAACTGATTGAATCGCAAAGCACTCATGTCATATAAGATCCTGTAGGATGAGATTTTTTATATTACTCTACCTTTTCTTTGTAGAGCTATTATATTAGATAGCTGAGCTTAAAGAAAGATAAACTATTAAGGCAAATATATTATGTGGTCATTTCAAATTAGCAATGGACAAGCATATACTTAGAATATATCTAATGCTTGGGACTGAACTTAAATAGTGTGTGAACCTACAGTAGCCTCACAATAAGAAAGCAATGGTGACACATTCTTAAGGTTTTGGTAGAGAGCTAGGTATCTATAGCAAATATAAGGCAGGAAGAGACTCCAAAATTGTAAAATAAAAATAAATGAATTGGGACAAATAGACCTAAAGAACAACTTGAGTTATTAGTCACGTGATGAGGTTGAAGTAGGTCAGTCTCACACCGGGAGCCCTCAGGCAGGCGGAGTAGACGGACGGCAGGAGGCTGTGCGGGCTCCCTGCTTCTTCTGAAACTCCAGTAGCTGTCCAGTGGTCTGTTTCTACCTTAAAATTTTCACGTCTTTAAGGAAAACTTTAACATGAAACATAAAGTAATGCCCATGGCATTATTTAACTAGTTTGGCAAACACTGGATAAGAAGAAATCTTGGATCTAAGTCCAGTAGCCTGTTTTATTATGCCATTTACTAGTAGGATATTAAATACTGCACAGAGAATTTTAAAATCTTTTAAAATAGGTGCTCAAAAAGTTAGCTAGTCTCTGATTGTAGATGGAATTTAAAACCCACTGACAAAATTTTAGTTATAAAAGCGTTTTCTAAAAAAAAATTTTTAAGTGTTTTCATTGTTTATATATGATGAAATGTACTGTTAGATACACTTCAAGCTTGCAGGGAGATTCTATGAGCAAATAGTATTTTTTTTTAATTTTTTATTTTTTATAAACATATATTTTTATCCCCAGGGGTCCAGGTCTGTGAATCGCCAGGTTTACACACTTCACAGCACTCACCAAAGCACATACTCACCCCAGCAGATAGTATTTTTTAAATTTTACTTACATTTAACTAAAATATGTATACATAGGCAGCATGATGTAGCTGAAATTTGAACTGGAAAATGCTTAGAGCATTATATTTCTTTTGTTTGATCATTTGTTAGTTTAAGTAAGGCGTATTCCTTGACATATTTTGAGCAGAAGAGTGTTACCCGAACAGGATCGCTGATGTTTGAGAATCTAGACATTTAGTTCTGTGGCTTAAATACATCTATATTTCTGATTAGAAACAGATATGATCAAGATGAATAATCTTAAGAAAACAAATTATTTTTCTTGATAAAAATTTAATTGTTAGAGCTCTTAATGAATTGTAATGAACTGTTTTTAAATTTCTGTAGACATTAGCTAGATTTGACAAAGACACAATTTTCTTTCAATGTTATATACGTAGTTGATAATGCCAATTGTGCTGTAGCTGTTGCTATAGTTGGTTTGGTAAATGCCTACATGTGGCTTAATGGCATTTATTTCCACATAAAATTAATGAATGGTGCAATGAACAGAGGTGTGTGTACATTTTTTTTAATGTTTTTTGTTTTCTTTGGGTAAATATCTCATAGTGGAATTACTAGAGCATGTGATATATCTATTTTTAATTTTTGAGGATACTGTTTTTCATACTTTTTTCATAATGTTCCATACTGTTTTTCATAATGGCTGCATGAATTTACATTCTCACCAAGAGTAAAGAAGGGTTCCTTTTTCTCCATATCTTTGTCAACACTTGTTATTTCTTGTCTTTTTGACACTAGCCATTCTAAGAGGTGTGAGGTGATGTCTCACTGTGGTCTTGATTTGGATTTCTCTGATGATTAGTGATGTTGAGTATCTTTTTAGGTGTCTGTTGGCTATCTTTTTGTCTTTCTTGGAAAAATATCTATTCAGGTCATCTGCCCATTTTTCATTGGGATTATTTGATTTTTGTTGTTGAGTTGAATGAGTTCTTTATATATTTTAGACACTAATCTCTTACTGGATATATGATTTACAAATATGTTCTTCTACTCAGTATACTGTCTTTTCATTTTGTTGATGTTCTCTTTGCTGTGCAAAAGCTTTTTAGTTTGATGTAGCCCCAATAGTTTGTTTTTGCATTTGTTTTCGTTCCTGAGGACACATATCAGAAAAATGTGGCTAAGACCAATGTCCAGAAAATTAGTGTCCATGTTTTCTTTTAGGATTTTTATAGTTTTAGGTTTTACATTTAGCTCTTTAATCCATTTTGAGTTTACTTTTGTAGATAGTGAAAGAAAGTGGGCCAGTTTCATTCTTTTTCAGGTAGCTGCCCAGTTTTCCTAGCACCATTCATTGAAGAGACTATTTTTTCTCTATTGTACATTCTTGCCTCCTTTATTATAGATTAAGTAACCATGTAAACATGGCTATGTCCTGGGCTCTCTGTCCTGTTGATCTGTATATCTATTTTTGTGTACATATTGCACTGTTTTAACTACATAGCTTTGTGATTTAGTTTGAAGTCTGGAATTGTGATATCTCTAGCTTTGTTGTTCTTTCTCAAGATTGCTTTGGCTATTATGGGTCTTTTGTGGTTCTATACAAATTTTAAGATTGTTCTAGTTCTGTAAAAAATGTTGGTGTTTTGATAGGCATTTTGTTGAATCTGTAGAGTTCTGTGTTGAGTATGTACATATAACAGTGTTAAGACTACCAATCCACGAGCATGGTATACCTTTCCATTCATTTGTGTCATCTTCAATTTCTTTTATCCATGTTTTCAGTTTTCAGAGCGCTAGTGTATTTGGGCAACTCTTGTTCTGCCTCTTTACGTCTCTGGATGGCTGATACTTTATCAGAAGATACTTTTCCATTTCTAACAGTTGCTTAGAGGCCTTTGGTAAACAGTAGCTAAAAGCTAGCAATATCTAGAATCTTGTTAGTGATCTCAACCTGCAATTTGATACGACTTATTGGATGAGTTTAATTAGTGCTTAAGCCACACCCACTAGATCTACGTCCAATAGTCATATAACAAGTAGACACAAATTGGAATTTAAGCATCTATAGTGCCCCAAACTATGACTTTTAGTACAAGGAACATTAACCCCAAAATACCAGACTTTTAAGTTTGGATTTATGTGCATAAATCTAATAGATTTTTTAAAGTATTATTATAATTTCTGACTTTTTTCAGCTTACAATGACAAGATTGTTGCTTTTCTGCGCCAACCCAACATCTTTGAAATTCTACAGGAGCGTCAGCCTGATCTTACCAGGAATCATTCACTCAGGTAACTGCAGTATTGGTATTTGGTTCAAGTTCCATAAGCCCCAGCTATTAAATCTTCAGTAACACTGATAATCATCTTGGAAATTTACTTTTTCTTTCTGGCAGTCTGAACAAAGGCATCTTGTGTACCAGGACTTTGTCATCAACAACCAGGTCATTGTAGTCCTGGCTTTTGTCTATTAAGTATGAAGATTGAATAAGATTGACTAAAGAACCTAGAACCACTCTCTTTAAAGAAGAAATATGAAAAAAAAAAAAAAAAGAAATCATAGCCAAGAATACATCCTTGATGTGTAGATTATAATGAAAATAATAAGGCACTAACGTTTTTGAGTGTAGCTCGAGTGAACAAAAGTAAAAGAGTTTACTGAATTGAGACTTAACAAAATCCTAGGCTCGGGGTTCACATATTTTCATAATAAAAACACAGTGGAACCCAAAGAGGGAATCTGATCCTCTTCACCACCCAGTGTTCCCCTGCGTGAACCCTCTTTTCTAAACAGTTCTTCAATGCATCACCTAAATCCAGTTTTACTTTCCTGAATACATGCTGTTCCTGTTCCTTGGCGAGTTCTTCTATTTTGCATTTGACAAAGAAGGTCTTTCCTTTAAAACTCACCTCCTTCAAGCCTCTCCGCTGCATTGTAAGCTCTTGCTCCCAAGCTCTAGCCTAATATTTCTCAACCAAAATTTGTAGGCATCAGTGGAGAGGGAAAAAGATGTGAGTTTCTGCTGAAAATTTGACATAACTCAAAGCTCAGTTGGTTCATGTGCCACCTTTACTGGTAGAGATGTTTGTCCAGTGGTGCCCATCTTGGCCCACAGCAGTGATTCTCCAATATTACTCTACTTAGTTGTATGAAAAGTTGCATTGGGATCACCTGGGGAGCTTTATAAAGCTTGTAAAATGTCAGGTCTTCTCTCCCCCCCAACTCTTCTCCCTTCCCTGAACTTATACCCCCTGTCCTCCTCCACCCTGTCCAGTTATTTAATTCAGGAGGTCTGGGGGAAAACTCAAGCATCTGATATCTTAAAACCTCTCCACCTAATTCCAGTGACACATCCAGGTATAATTTCTATTCTAGACACTAACTGATAATTAATTATGTGGTGTATCACAGTGTTGTTTATACTATTTTGGTTATATGACTTTTGTGCTATAATTTGACTTTTCAAGTCCTTATGGTTTATTTTCCAACTAGATTATAAGTTCCTTAGAAATATGTATCTTATTCAACTCATTTTATCTCCTCTTTACTGCTTTTAAATACCAAGAATAGTATTTTGCGTACAGTCTATACATAGATAATAACCATAGATGTTTTTGTCGAATTGAAATAAATTACCAATTCTTCTTACTATGTTCTTAGTCTTTCATATCTTTTATTTTGTTGAGGTACAGTTGATATACAACATTATGTTAGTTTCAGGCATATAACACAATGATTCAATATTTGTATGTATTGTGAAATGATCATCACAGTACGTCTAGTTAAGATCCATCACCACACACTGTTACAGGATTTTTTTTTTTTCTTATGATGAGAACTTTTAGGATCTTTCTTAGCAACTTCCAAATATGCAGTACAGTATTATCAACTACATTTGCCATGCTATATATTACATTCCCCATGACTGACTTCTTTTATAGCTGGAACTTGGTACGTTATGAACCCTTCTCCCCATCTTGCCCACTCCCCATCTCCTGTCAGTCTCTCATAGCTTTAAAATTATCATTACCTTCCTAAGTTTCTAAAGGCTAAGGTTACATGTAATTTCAAGTATGACTGCAAACACTGGCTACACAAAAATCCACTTTCCATTAGTTAACATCTAATTCAAGTCTCAGTGCTTTTCTCAACCTTACTACAAGTGTGCTGTTCTCAATCACAAGAAAATTATAAAAATTGTTTTTTGCATACTTGTATATTACGGCATCAGCTCAGTAATCCATGGTCCACTGGAGAGTCTCATGTAAGAAGTTTCAGTTAGTAATATTGCAGACATAAACTCCTCAGTTGTCACTGAGAGATCTTAGAGATTCCAGACCGCAAAACAAAACAGAGCAAAAACAAATCTCTCCTCTTTTGCTAACCACAAAATAAGGAGAACTCTGTTATTTTTCTTTCCCACCAGTTCTAGCCCCAACACACACACACGCACACACACACGCACATGCACATGCATGCGCACATACACCTGTAGTCAGTATCTGTTCCTGTCAAGGTACCCCACCCCCCACACAGGAAAAAAAAAACAAGAAAGAGGAAATTCAAGAAGGTTTCTACTTTTGCTCTACACCCCACATTATTATTTACAGCAATTTCACGTATCTTTAAATTTCCACCATCGAAGATAATGGGTGATTTATTTTTCCTGAACAAGGCATCCAACAGTATCATTATTCTTCAGTGATTTGACACAACCTTAGATTCTACCAGAGGGGAAAACTGCAGGCCACAGTGGGTAGCTTTCAGTTTTGTTTTGTTTTTCCTTCTGCTTTTCAGAGTCTGGTTTTTTTTTTAAATTTATTTATATATTTTTTAAATAAACATATAATGTATTTTTAGCCCCAGGGGTATAGGTCTGTGAATTGCCAGGTTTACACACTTTGCAGCACTTACACAGTGCACACACACCCCCCGCCAATGCCCATAACCCCACCACCCTCTCCCGACCCTCCACCCCCCCCCCAGCAACCCTCAGTTTGTTCTGTGAGATTAAGAGTCTCTTACAGTTTGTCTCCCTCTGCTTTTCAGAGTCTTAAAAGTCTCTAGCCTCCCAATGATTGGTAAGGGTTTTTATCTGTTAGTGACACCTGGGGTCTTCAGCTGAACATATTCTTTAAATGTAGATCTCACAGGGTAATCTATTGGTAAGAAATTATTTGATAAGTTTTGAAATAAGTTTCTATCTTATTCCACCTTATTTATAACTCTCGGCATATCCTTTCTAAAATCATTTACAGAATTTGAGCATGAAGAGCATATGCTGTCATGACAAGTACAGAAGGAAGCAGGAACATAAATCAATGAGATAATGCTGTTCCTCTACAAAGAGTGTGTGTCACAGCGCACTTCTGTTTTCCGAAAAGTTTTCGGTAGTTGAGCATTTTGCTTTCTCACATCATAATGGGGAAGTTTGTGTGTCTAAGAGAACATTCTGTTTTGTATGGTTAAAAACTGCATCGTAAGAGGCATTCCCACCAAGGCAGGGTGGGGAGCCCGCTGGGGTTTTTTAATCTCGTATTTCAGTGATACCTTTGATAAAAGATTGATGCGTAGAATAGAGCCACTGAGTAATTGTGTGTCAAAGGTAACTGTGTGATACTCGTTTCCTGAGCCAAGGGTCCTCAACAGCAGCGTCACTCTGCATGCATTCTTTCTCACCAGTGGCACAGTCACTTCAAAGAAATATCCCTTCTTTTTTCTCTCCATATAATGAGGAAAAGTGTTAGCCCTTGGGAGATTCAAATGGGTGCATCTATTTATGTTGTGTTTTTCCTGTTTAACTTGTGATTCCTTCTAAACCAGAGGAAAGCCAGCTGTGTATTTAGTTCCTACGCATATGTAGTTTCCTCTTCCTTGAGACTCCACTTTGTGTTTCTTTTACCATAGGATGGCTACGGTTCTTTGCAATGGGATATGGCTTTAGCTTTCACCACTGCATTTAAATCACCGCTCCCTCTAACTGTCATGTAAAGGGGATACTACGAAGTTGTCCTCTTTTTTTTCTTTTTTAAAATCTCAGAAAAGATTTCTTTCCTCAGCTCGAGAAATCAACATCCAAGAGTCGGTACTACCTGCTTCAAGCAGGTACTGTCGCCCCGTGGGTGACTGTATCCTCCTACTGGCTCTCACTGGAAGGCAGTTATCATACTAAGAAGCTTTTTGTATGTGTGGCATTAAAATTAAAGCCAAAATAAAGTGTTCTATTGTTTCATTCAAAGACAAATATATTCATTACGAAAAGAACCCTTTAACAATATTTTGTTGGTGAATATAATGAGCACAAATTCAATAAAATTTTTGGTGTTGGTATTTGTACAACACTATATTATGTGCAAAGATCTACATGTCATAAAACTGAATTAAGAGTTGAGAATAAGGGGCGCCTAGGTGGCTCAGTGGGTTAAGTCGCTGCCTTCGGCTCAGGTCATGATCTCAGGGTCCTGGGATCGAGTCCTGCATCGGGCTCTCTGCTCAGCGGGGAGCCTGCTTTCCTCTCTCTCTCTCTCTCTCTCTCTGCCTACTTGTGATCACTCTCGGTCAGGTAAATAAATAAAATCTTAAGAAAAAAAAAAAAGAGTTGAGAATAATCCCTCTTATGTGATTATTAGGTCTAGCCAGCAGACCTGCTCCCTACTAGTCCATCTTCCCCCAGGCATCAGGGAGACGTATTTTGGGGTCCAGGTTGATTCCATTTCTCTTTGTCCATGAGAATCCACCGCAGACCTGTATTTGCAAACCAAATGGGAAGTTGAAAGGAAGGTTGGTTTTTGTACAGCGTGGCCCTGGCCTTCAGCTCAGACCATGCTGGTGACCGCGGCAGAGCGTGAATGGTCAATGGAGTAATGAACACGAATCTTCTCGTCTTAGACTTACACCAGTCGAGAAGTCATGGGGTTTCTGTAAAATTGCCCTCGGGAAGTTTTTTAAAACATGTATTTTTGAAGGTGTTACTGAACCGAGTCTACAGGAACCATGTGTGCACAGTCTGCAATCCGGAGAGTTTTGTGGTTTCGAGGCCTTACTGCTTCTGATTGTTTCTGATCATGTGCCCTTCTTTAACTTCACCAAAAATGTAGGTTGGTTTCAATGAGAGTATTTCTGTGGGAATTCCGGCCCTGAGACTATGTTCATTGTCCTCAAATGCTCTTCTGCTAGAGTTGATCTCCTGGGGTAATTCTGTGCACTTGAGGAAGTGGTTACAAAGATCTAAATGTTACGGGTGTCTGAGATGCAGCGAGAGCCAGAGACTTTTCCCTGAGGTTGTCACGATACAGTTTAACTTGTCACCGCCGCAGCTGTGAGTTCCCTTATTAAAAGAGTGCCCCTTTGCCTGTCCTCGCACTCCCCTCACAGGGGTCTGTTTTAGCAGATGACCTGCTAGCAGCTCTCCGATTCTTTTTCTCTGCCACAACAAAAAGATGGTAGCTTATTCTGGAGGCTGAGTGGAGGCAGAGAAATTTGTTAGGAGCGAACTCTTAGTTTAGCGTTTACTAATCTTGTGTCGTGTTGTGTTTTATTGGGCATTCCTAATGCTGTACCTACAGCACAAAGCTAGGTGTTTGGGGAACATAAAACTGAAGGAGGAAGGGCTTTTGCTCTCAAGAAATTCATGTTTACAAAGGAGTTATGTTGTAACGGAGTGGCCCAGTGAGAAAGCCCAGTGGAGGAAGTGCCGGAATGTTTTCTAAAGGTCTCAGAGAAAGAAACATACCCATGCAGAGAGGGTCAAGTGATAAAGGGTTATTTGAATGTCATCTAAATCCTCATTATAAGCTACTAAAATTGAATAGAATTTCTACATTAAGGTGCAATAAAGTTAAGAATTAGAGGACTGCCACTAATTCCTTCTAACTCTATAAATACAAAAAGTAAACTAGAACAAATATTGTGATGTAACTTTCAAATGTCTCTTTAATCAGAGTCATATGGTTCTTTCATGATATTTCTCAAGCTTGTTATGTTTATTTCAGACACTAAGTGGACTCATGGAAAATTATTAGGAGCCAAAACTTATTTTCCAATCTAAAAAGAAAAGAAATATTGCAGATCTATAATGTTGACTTTAATCACTTTTAATGAAACATAAGTGTGCACAGATACAAAATATGCATAAACTTCTCACAGCTTTTATGAACTTTAAAGCCAAAAGACATGTAAGTTAAGGGAAAACTTTAAAAAATAACATTTAATTGAATGATACTAATGTGAGATTTTGTTTTTCAGAAGCCAAATCACCAATACGGAGACCATTGTCTATAGAAAGATACATTTGTACTTTTTTGTTTCGCTTGTGTTTGACTTGTATTTGATTTTGATTTTGCATCTAATGGTACATCTGTGGCAATGTGCAGTCATCATTTTTCTTAACAAATAGCTTGCTTTTGTCTATTAATTTACTCCTAATTTTATTTGTATCTACTAATTCATTGTTTCATTTAATACCCCAAATGCAATACTGAAGAAAAAATATATTATTAAATGTACCCTGTGATGATTCTATTCCTCCTTTTCTATTTGTAAGTTATAAAACTTGTGTTCTTAGAATAAGTCATAACATTGTTGGTGTTTAGTTAGCATAAATGCATAATTTACTTTTTAAGTCCATTTATTTTATTTTCTCTTACCTTATGGCAATATATATACACTTAACCTTGCCTCACTTCATTGTCATTATGCAAATCAGTACTGCAAAAGAAAAGTCTTGTCTTTTTAATTGGTAAGAGAATGGTGCGTGTGTGGTAGACAGGGACCGCTGTTATCAAACTTAACATCAAGGCCCTGCCAACCTCAGAGCCTGCTCACCAACACTTTGAAAGTTTCTCTCTGATCACTTGGCACCAATGTCTTATAAATGCGAACATGGGAACTGAAGTCAGATGGCAGCAAGTCCGTCATTAATGTTATTCAGATTATCTAACATATCCTGCCTCAGTATTGGCAGTTTTTGATTGTCAATGTGAAAACACGGAATTTTTAAATTCCCCGAGAACTTGAGACTATGTCTGTAGATTTCTAGTAGATAGGAACACGAGTCTGACAAATGCTGGCCTACGGACTATTAGGCAAATACCTAATAACCAAGAAGTAGTTCCTGTTTGGTTTTGCTTTTCTTAGAAAAGATTGGCAACATTTCTGAGGATATCTGGTGATGTTCTCTTCCTCCGCCTTGATCTGCTCTCGACAGTCAGTAAACCGATGCCCTCTGTTTTTATGTGGAATAGGAGTGGGCCTAAGACCTGAACAGAATTCAGTTAAACAAACGGAACGGCTTGAATATTTTCCTGCAGTACTGGAAGTGACCTTCTCCTTTCCACTGCACGTGACCTCTTTGCGAGAGGAGCCAGGGCTTCTACCCCACTGTACGCCCAGTGTGGGATACCGTGCCCGGCACAGAGCAGACACTGAGAAAATGTTTGCTGAAAGGATGAATGAATGTTGGTATAAAGAGTTCTTAGTGGTAGAGTATGCGTCAGGTGACATGCTCCAGAGTCTTATTCCTGAAAGTATATGACCCTTAGCTCACTGGTGCAATAACTCAGCTGGCCTGAAGAAGACTAGCCTCCACTTGCCGCTGGTATGTTCTGGCCTAAAGAATCAGACCAGTTCCTTTCACTGCCTAATATAGTTAATATCTGGACAGTGATAAAAAGTTCCCCCATTGGCATATGTCCTCTGGTGTCCTTCCCTGTCCTCAGCCTGTCATTCTTGTGAGTCAGGAAGCTGTCATCTTTTCCTGACTCCCAGAAAGCCTACAGGCCACAGTCTGGAGTACGATCTCTTATGTCGCTCGCCTCACCCCATCTAGCTCCAGTCAGAGAAGTGGAGGAGAGTGCGCGCCCTGTTTGTCTTCTCGTCTGTTCTGTTTGCCTGACTCCTTTTCATGATAGGCTACGGAGATAAACTGTGTATTTGTTAGAGATAGCTTGTGATTCTTCAAGATCAAAGCATGTTATTACTGACCCTTACCAGAAGATTTCTTTCGTTAAGTTATTGTTCATTTTTTCCTCCATGATAACTTTTCTCTAATTTAGCTTTTTTCAACCAACTTTCATATCTTGTACCAGAAAAAAATTGCTCACCAGATAATGCTCCCTGGTTTCGTCATGTGCTTCAGACATGTGATTGTAACACTTGAGGCAAATGTTCCGCTTGGTTCCAGTTTTCAGACTGAAACAACTAAGCAGAAAGACTGGCTTTTCCCTTCTGAGCAATTTCTTTACATTCGGGTCTAACATTCATTTCTTAGGTTGCATATGTGAAACTCCTGGCAGTGAAGGTTGGAAAGGGAAATTTGGTAATACCAGAGATTAGAAACTTCATATGCTAATGTATTGTTTAAAATGGATCTAGCCAGAAGCAGGCAAACTCTTGATCACTCCTTGTAAGCTGTGTGGCTGAAAGCAAAGCCGTTGACTTCTCTGTACATTCTGGGGTTTTCCGTCTCAACAGTTAAACCTTGTCTTACACCTCATTGTCTTCAAGCTTGTAAAAATTAAGAGATTTGGAATTTGGAAATATAAAATACAGTAGAACTTTATGAAAATATCAAACAGAAAAACAAGATAATCTTCAAGAGGAACTAAATCTAAATAAATACTTGGACCAAAGATTAATATTTTATTTCATAGTGTACAAAAATCAGACTATACTGTCATTAGCACTTTGAGTTAATTGATTGGTTGTTTTTACTCCTATGTTCCTATCAAATGAAATGCTTTCAGTACTGTAGTTTATGTTCTTATATTTTTTTTATAAAAATGAATATGATGTGCTTTGAAATAAAATCATGTAAATAAGAGGAAGCAACAGGGAAATTTTTATTAAAATTGTTTTCATATAAAGAATCGAAAACAGCATGATGATGGCTCATCAAACAAAAAGAAAAACCTGGTGTTCTTACATCTATCTATAGTAAAATAATGGTAGAAATCACTCACATTGTCATGTTTGAAATGTGTACATATAAGTGTATATACCTTTGCACAGGCATACATGTTATGTGTTCTACCAACTGTGGTAACTAAAGGTGTTTCAGGGTTTGAGTTACTTCAAAGAGCCATATGCCTTTATGTTGAATATGTATTGAGTATAACCCATCTGCCTCCAAGTAGGTATACGCTTATAACACATGATGTAGAGGTGTGCCCCCAGGTAAACAGATGACTGTCCCTGTACACTTTTTGGAATAACAGGGAATTGGCCTGAATGGCCCAAATATTTGCTTAGGTACAAGCCCACAGTAGGCTTTACTTCAAAGCAGAGACTGAGTTGTTTTTAAATGTTTTTTAAAATGGTGCCTAAGGCATGTTATGTTTCAGAAGTCCAGCACATACATTCTGAGCTGTTTGTTTGCTTGAATAGGGAGAAGATCCAATTTATCCGAACTGAAGGGACCCCAGGATTGGTGCGTCTTTCAAGTGATGCCGACCTTGTTATGTTGCTGAGGTATGGAACACCAGTTTTTGAAGTAGAAAGTTTTCTGTCATTGGATGTTATGGAGTGTTTTATAAAATGCTATCCTAATATTAGTAGCCTAAAAATGTCTCTGTTATTCTTAAAGACTTGTGGAATACTCATGTGGAAGATGTAGGATGCTGGTGATGTAGTGATGATTCGTTTCAGATTGCACTTCTTAGTCTGAGATCTGTTTGATTTTTTCTTTTTTTTTTTTTTACCCTGGTGATAAATGAGGTGGTATTGGAGAAGGGAGAGATTAATAGAGGCCAATGGTAGAATGTCCCACTCACGAAATGGAACGCAAACATATACAGGCTTTCCCCTTTGGAGTAAAAGGTCATATTTATATTTTCTTTCAAATTCTTTCCTCCAAATGTGCTTTTTTTGTTTATTTTTTCTGATTTGATGTGATTTTTTAAAAATGATTTTGAGAGTTTAGGTTTGGGAAATTCGATCAGAAAGTTGAAATTTGATCACTGGTACTCATTGCTGACTTGATAGGCCTTCATAAAATTGACCAGCTGCATTTTCTTTCCTGATGGTTAGGTCAGCTTTGGTTTATTTTAGAGTAGTTTAGAAAGGAAACTGGCAAGTTTTCAAAAGATTTTTCATTTTTAATATTATCCCTCAAATGTAAGAGACTAGAATAAGTTAATGCTTTGCTCTACCCAATAGTTGGGACACCCACCACCAGAACCTGCAAAGAATTAAAGGCAAAGTCATACTGAAACAGACCACACACCGTTTTATTGGTCTTAGAGTGCTAACAGTCTCATTCATGGTACTCATGATGATCTTGACCTCACCATTTCTGACTGCCTGCATGACAGTTGCCATACTTGTAAAACTGAAGTCAAAAAATTATGTTCCTTTCCTGGGTAGTTGGAGCATAGTTCAAAGGGATATATAACCACTTTCCACAGAGACTTTGCTTCACCTGATCCTGAACAAGACCTATTGGGAAGCAAGGGTTACTTCTCAGTCGAAGAGGTGACCTGTGACTGTGTTACACTGAATGAGTTCTAAGAACAGAATATAGTGTGCTACATGGTCAGGAAGACTGTTGGTTAGTTACTATGTAATATGATGTTTCTACCATAGTTCAGTTGGTAATAAAATAGTTCTGTTGTAAAATTCTAGAAATTTTAGAAATCTAAGCATTTTTACTTAAACTAAAAAATTCTGCATTTGGAATTAATAAAAACAATGATCATAGAATAGAAATCATGACTATCATTCACCTATTCTTAGTTCAATAATCTTTAGATGGTATCGTCCTCAATCTTTTAAGTTACAGTATAGCTTAGAATATTTGTGCTTTTGTTAACACTGCAGTTTTCCTGAGTTTCTATGTGTTATATGGTTGAACTTAAAAATACTTAAAAACTGGGGCACCTGGGTGGCTCAGTGGGTTAAAGCCTCTGTCTTCAGCTCAGGTCATGAGCCTCTCTCTCTGCCTTTCTTTCTCTCTGTCTGCCTCTCTGCCTACTTGTGCTCTCTTCCTGTCAAATAAATAAATAAAATCATTTAAAAAATACTTATACATATATATGTATCAGTTTTAAGTATGTATATGTATGTATATACATATATATACATATGTGTGTATATAGATACACACGTGTGTGTGTGTGTATGTATGTATATATATATATATATATATATATATATATACACACACATATGAGCAAAGCTACATTTTCCTCAATTTGGGGAAACACTGTATTATCTGAAGTTAATTGGCCTTTGGAGAAGTGTGAGAAATTCATTTATTATATAATAGTTCTATAATTATTATATTCAAATGATGTTATTAAGTTCTAGACTTATTTTATTTAGATGATCAGATGTATTTATTAAATTTAATAATTGTACATAGTGACACAATGTATTCCATGTGGTTGCTTAATAAATAATGTTTAATAGTTATTGAAACATTTTCAGATGTCCTTAGTTATCAGATGTCCTTAGTTATTTTTTATTTTACTTTGGAGTTTGAGTCTTTTGAATCAGTGACTATAAACTCAAGCAATGGACTAGTTGCATATATAGTGAAAGACTTTCTGTCTATTTTTATACTTTGCCTATTTCCTTTTTCTTTTTTTCTTTTTTTTTTTAAGATTTTATTTACTTACGAGAGAGAAGAGAAAGAGGGAGAGCAAGGGGTGGGGGGAGGAAAAGCAGACCGAAAGGGACAAGCAGACTCTGTGCTGAGTGCTGAGCTCTGAGCCTGATGTGGGACTCGATCTTAGGACCCTGAGATCATGACCTGAGCCAAAATCAGAAGGCAGATGCTTAAATGACTGAGCCACCAAGGTGCCCCTGTTTCTTTTTTAAGATTTTATTTATTTAATTGACAGGCAGAGATCACAAGTAGGCAGAGAGGCAGGCAGAGAGAGAGGAGGAAGCAGGCTCCCCGCCAAGCAGGAAGCCTGACACGGGACTCAATCCCAGAACCTGGAGATCATGACCCGAGCCGAAGACAGAGGCTTTAACCCACTGAGCCACCCAAGCACCCCAGGTGCCCTTATTTTTAAAAAAAGGAAAATCAGGGGAGGAGTCAAGATGGCGGAGAAGTAGCAGGCCGAGACTACTTCAGCTAGCCGGAGATCAGCTAGATAGCTTATCTAAAGATTGCAAGCACCTGAAAATCCATCGGCAGATTGAAGAGAAGAAGAACAGCAATTCTGGAAACAGAAAAACAACCACTCTCTGAAAGGTAGGACCGGCGGAGAAGTGAATCCAAAGCGACGGGGAAGATAGACCCCGGGGGGAGGGGCCGGCTCCTGGCAAGCGGCGGAGCAACCGCGCACAAAATCAGGACTTTCAAAAGTCTGTTCCGCTGAGGGACATCGCTCCAGAGGCTACCTGGGGCGAAGCCCACGCGGGGTCAGTGTGGCCTCAGGTCCCGCAGAGTCCCAGAAGGATCGGGGGTGTCTGAGTGTCGCAGAGCTTGCGGGTATTGGAACGGGGAAGCCGGCTACAGAGACAGAGCCGACAATAAGCTCGCAGCTCGGGGTGACCTTGAACCGGTCGCAGGCTCGGTGAGCTCGGAGCGCGGCCGGAGGTCAGGCAGACGGGAGTGACTGGGCGCGGTTCTCTGAGGGCGCACTGAGGAGTGGGGCCCCGGGCTCTTGGCTCCTCCGGGCCGGAGACCAGGAGGCCGCCATTTGTATTCCCGTCCTCCGGAACTCTACGGAAAGCGCTCAGGGAACAAAAGCTCCTGAAAGCAAACCCGAGCGGATTAATCAGCCCGGCCCCGGGTAAGGGCGGTGTAATTCCGCCTGGGGCAAAGACACTTGAGAATCACTACAACAGGCCCCTCCCCCAGAAGATCAACAAGAAATCCAGCCGAGACCAAGTTCACCTACCAAGGAGTGCGGTTTCAATCCCAAGGAGGCAGCAGAATTCCAGAGGAGGAAAAAGTCAAGCACTGAACTCATGGCTTTTTCCCTGTGATTTTTTTTAGTCTTGCAGTTAATTTAATTTTTTTCTTTTTCATTTTTTGTTTTTTTTTTCTCGCCTTCGGGTAAAATTTTTTTTAACTGTTACCTTTTTCTTTTTTAATGATTTTTTACTAGTTTATCTAATATATATTTTTTTTTATATTTTTCTTAGGTGTTTTCTTTTTTAAAAATTCTTTTCTTTTTTTTTCTTTTTTCTTTTTTTTTCTGTCTTCCTTTTTGAACCTCTTTTTATCCCCTTTCTCCCCCCGCACAATTTGGGATCTCTTCTAATTTGGTTAAAGCATATTTTCCTGGGGTTGTTGCCACCCTTTTAGTATTTTACTTGCCCCTTCATATACTCTTATCTGGACAAAATGACAAGACGGAAAAATTCAACACAAAAAAAAGAACAAGAGGCAGTACTGAAGGCTAAGGACCTAATCAATACAGACATTGGTAATATGTCAGATCTAGAGTTCAGAATGACAATTCTCAAGGTTCTAGCCGGGCTTGAAAAAGGCATGGAAGATATTAGAGAAACCCTCTCGAGAGATATAAAAGCCCTTTCTGGAAAAATAAAAGAAATAAAATCTAACCAAGTTGAAATCAAAAAAGCTATTAATGAGGTGCAATCAAAAATGGAGGCTCTCACTGCTAGGATAAATGAGGCAGAAGAAAAAATTAGTGATATAGAAGACCAAATGACAGAGAATAAAGAAGCTGAGCAAAAGAGGGACAAACAGCTACTGGACCACGAGGGGAGAATTCGAGAGATAAGTGACACCATAAGACGAAACAACATTAGAATAATTGGGATTCCAGAAGAAGAAGAAAGAGAGAGGGGAGCAGAAGGTATACTGGAGAGAATTATTGGAGAGAATTTCCCCAATATGGCAAAGGGAATGAGCATCAAAATTCAGGAGGTTCAGAGAACGCCCCTCAAAATCAATAAGAATAGGCCCACACCCCATCACCTAATAGTAAAATTTACAAGTCTCAGTGACAAAGAGAAAATCCTGAAAGCAGCCCGGAAAAAGAAGTCTGTAACATACAATGGTAAAAATATTAGATTGGCAGCTGACTTATCCACAGAGACCTGGCAGGCCAGAAAGAGCTGGCATGATATTTTCAGAGCACTAAACGAGAAAAACATGCAGCCAAGAATACTATATCCAGCTAGGCTATCATTGAAAATAGAAGGAGAGATTAAAAGCTTCCAGGACAAACAAAAACTGAAAGAATTTACAAACACCAAACCAGCTCTACAGGAAATCTTGAAAGGGGTCCTCTAAGCAAAGAGGGAGCCTACAAGTGGTAGATCAGAAAGGAACAGAGACTATATACAGTAACAGTCACCTTACAGGCAATACAATGGCCCTAAATTCATATCTCTCAATAGTTACCCTGAATGTTAATGGGCTAAATGCCCCTGTCAAAAGACACAGGCTATCAGAATGGATAAAAAAAACAAAACCCATCTATATGTTGCCTCCAAGAAACTCATTTTAAGCCCGAAGACACCTCCAGATTTAAAGTGAGGGGGTGGAAAAGAATTTACCATGCTAATGGACATCAGAAGAAAGCAGGAGTGGCAATCCTTATATCAGATCAATTAGATTTTAAGCCAAAGACTATAATAAGAGATGAGGAAGGACACTATATCATACTCAAAGGGTCTGTCCAACAAGAAGATTTAACAATTTTAAATATCTATGCCCCCAATGTGGGAGCAGCCAACTATATACACCAATTAATAACAAAATTAAAGAAACACATCAACAATAATACAATAATAGTAGGGGACTTTAACACTCCCCTCACTGAAATGGACTCATCCAAGCAAAAGATCAGCAAGGAAATAAAGGCCTTAAACGACACACTGGACCAGATGGACATCACAGATATATTCAGAACATTTCATCCCAAAGCAACAGAATACACATTCTTCTCTAGTGCACATGGAACATTCTCCAGAATAGATCACATCCTCGGTCCTAAATCAGGACTCAACCGGTATCAAAAGATTGGGATCATTCCCTGCATATTTTCAGACCACAATGCTCTAAAGCTAGAACTCAACCACAAAAGGAAGTTTGGAAAGAACCCAAATACATGGAGACTAAACCGCATCCTTCTAAAGAATGAATGGGTCAACCGGGAAATTAAAGAAGAATTGAAAAAAATCATGGAAACAAATGATAATGAAAATACAACGGTTCAAAATCTGTGGGACACAACAAAGACAGTCCTGAGAGGAAAATATATAGTGGTACAAGCCTTTCTCAAGAAACAAGAAAGGTCTCAGGTACACAACCTAACCCTACACCTAAAGGAGCTGGAGAAAGAACAAGAAAGAAACCCTAAGCCCAGCAGGAGAAGAGAAATCATAAAGATCAGAGCAGAAATCAATGAAATAGAAACCAAAAAAACAATAGAACAAATCAACGAAAGTAGGAGCTGGTTCTTTGAAAGAATTAATAAAATTGATAAACCCTTGGCCCGACTTATCAAAAAGAGAAGAGAAAGGACCCAAATAAATAAAATCATGAATGAAAGAGGAGAGATCACAACTAACACCAAAGAAATACAAACTATTTTAAGAACATACTATGAGCAACTCTATGCCAATAAATTTGACAATCTGGAAGAAATGGATGCATTCCTAGAAACCTATAAACTACCACAACTGAACCAGGAAGAAATAGAAAGCCTGAACAGACCCATAACCAGTAAGGAGATTGAAACAGTCATTAAAAATCTCCAAACAAACAAAATCCCAGGGCCAGACGGCTTCCCGGGGGAATTCTACCAAACATTTAAAGAAGAACTAATTCCTATTCTCCTGAAACTGTTCCAAAAAATAGAAATGGAAGGAAAACTTCCAAACTCATTTTATGAGGCCAGCATCACCTTGATCCCAAAACCAGACAAGGATCCCACCAAAAAAGAGAGCTATAGACCAATATCCTTGATGAACACAGATGCGAAAATACTCAACAAAATACTAGCCAATAGGATTCAACAGTACATTAAAAAGATTATTCACCACGACCAAGTGGGATTTATTCCAGGGCTGCAAGGTTGGTTCAACATCCGCAAATCAGTCAATGTGATACAACACATCAATAAAAGAAAGAACAAGAACCATATGATACTCTCAATAGATGCTGAAAAAGCATTTGACAAAGTACAGCATCCCTTCCTGATCAAAACTCTTCAAAATGTAGGGATAGAGGGCACATACCTCAATATCATCAAAGCCATCTATGAAAAACCCACCACAAATATCATTCTCAATGGAGAAAAACTGAAAGCTTTTCCGCTAAGGTCAGGAACACGGCAGGGATGTCCATTATCACCACTGCTATTCAACATCGTACTAGAGGTCCTAGCCTCAGCAATCAGACAACAAAAGGAAATTAAAGGCATCCAAATCGGCAAAGAAGAAGTCAAATTATCACTCTTCGCAGATGATATGATACTATATGTGGAAAACCCAAAAGACTCCACTCCAAAACTGCTAGAACTTATACAGGAATTCAGTAAAGTGTCAGGATATAAAATCAATGCACAGAAATCAGTTGCATTTCTCTACACCAACAGCAAGACAGAAGAAAGAGAAATTAAGGAGTCCATCCCATTTACAATTGCACCCAAAACCATAAGATACCTAGGAATAAACCTAACCAAAGAGGCACAGAATCTATACTCAGAAAACTATAAAGTACTCATGAAAGAAATTGAGGAAGACACAAAGAAATGGAAAAATGTTCCATGCTCCTGGATTGGAAGAATAAATATTGTGAAAATGTCTATGCTACCTAAAGCAATCTACACATTTAATGCAATTCCTATCAAAGTATCATCCATCTTTTTCAAAGAAATGGAACAAATAATTCTAAAATTTATATGGAACCAGAAAAGACCTCGAATAGCCAAAGGGATATTGAAAAAGAAAGCCAACGTTGGTGGCATCACAATTCCGGACTTCAAGCTCTATTACAAAGCTGTCATCATCAAGACAGCATGGTACTGGCACAAGAACAGACACATAGATCAATGGAATAGAATAGAGAGCCCAGAAATAGACCCTCAACTCTATGGTCAACTAATCTTCGACAAAGCAGGAAAGAATGTCCAATGGAAAAAAGACAGCCTCTTCAATAAATGGTGCTGGGGAAATTGGACAGCCACATGCAGAAGAATGAAAGTGGACCATTTCCTTACACCACACACAAAAATAGACTCAAAATGGATGAAGGACCTCAATGTGCAAAAGGAATCCATAAAAATCCTTGAGGAGAACACAGGCAGCAACCTCTTCGACCTCAGCCGCAGCAACATCTTCCTAGGAACAACGCCAAAGGCAAGGGAAGCAAGGGAAAAAATGAACTATTGGGATTTCATCAAGATCAAAAGCTTTTGCACAGCAAAGGAAACAGTTAACAAAATCAAAAGACAACTGACAGAATGGGAGAAGATATTTGCAAACGACATATCAGATAAAGGACTAGTGTCCAGAATCTATAAAGAACTTAGCAAACTCAACACCCAAAGAACAAATAATCCAATCAAGAAATGGGCAGAGGACACGAACAGACATTTTTGAAAAGAAGACATCCAGATGGCCAACAGACATATGAAAAAGTGCTCCATATCACTCGGCATCAGGGAAATACAAATCAAAACCACAATGAGATATCACCTCACACCAGTCAGAATGGCTAAAATCAACAAGTCAGGAAATGACAGATGCTGGCGAGGATGCGGAGAAAGGGGAACCCTCTTACACTGTTGGTGGGAATGCAAGCTTGTGCAGCCACTCTGGAAAACAGCATGGAGGTTCCTCAAAATGTTGAAAATAGAACTGCCCTATGACCCAGCAATTGCACTATTGGGTATTTACCCTAAAGATACAAACCTAGTGATCCAAAGGGGCACGTGCACCCGAATGTTTATAGCAGCAATGTCCACAATAGCCAAACTATGGAAAGAACCTAGATGTCCATCAACAGATGAATGGATCAAGAAGATGTGGTATATATACACGATGGAATACTATGCAGCCATCAAAAGAAATGAAATCTTGCCATTTGCGACAACATGGATGGAACTAGAGCGTATCATGCTTAGCAAAATAAGTCAAGCAGAGAAAGACAACTATCATATGATCTCCCTGATATGAGGAAGTGGTGATGCAACATGGGGGCTTAAGTGTATACGAGAAGAATAAATGAAACAAGATGGGATTGGGAGGGAGACAAACCATAAGTGACTCGTAATCTCACAAAACAAACTGAGGGTTGCTGGGGGGAGGGGGTTTCGGAGAAGGGGGTGGGATTATGAACATTGGGGAGGGTATGTGCTTTGGTGAGTGCTGTGAAGTGTGTAAACCTGGTGATTCACAGACCTGTACCCCTGGGGATAAAAATATATGTTTATAAAAAATAAAAAATTTTATTAAAAGCCTTAAAAAAAAAAAAAAAGGAAAATCACTCCTGGTACAAATGGACTTGATTATCAGCAAGCTGCAATGTTGACATGCCACAGCTCTAGGTAATTATTCCATTCAAAATAAACCCATGTAAGATTGTTCTCCAAAATAGCTATTATAAAACTCAAGAATTTTTAAATGACGTTGTTACATTTGTTATTAATTCTTCTGTATCATATATTCTTTCATTAACTGAACTCCTGTAAAAAATCTACCTCTCTCATAGCTCAAATATGAAATGATTGATTTATTTGACTGTTAGAATTTTGAAGTTTATATAGTGAAAGACATCATATATAAAAGCACAAAGAAAGTTAACAAACTAAAAGAATATATTCACAACATGTAAAAGGGAGATATTATGAATATGAGAAGAATGCTTTTAAATCAATTCAGAAGAAAAGAACCCAAAAGAAAAACGGATAAAGGGTAGAAGAAAAAGGCATTTCTTAGAAATTGAAGTAAGAATAGTCAGTAAACTGGGGCACGTGGGTGGATTAGTGGGTTAAGCACCTGCCTTCGGCTCAGGTCATGATCCCAGCTCCTGGAATAGAGTCCCGTGTAGGGCTTCCTGTTCAGTGGGGAGTCTGCTTGTCCGTCTCCCTCTGCCCCTCCCCCTGCTCATGCTCACTCTCTGTCTCTCTTTTTGCCAAATAAATAAATAAAACCTAAAAAAATAAAGAACAAAAACCAAAAAACAACGTTTAAAAGAAAAGATTAGCCAGTAAACTCATGGACAGATGCTAGCAATCATAGAATGCAATTTCCAATGATGACATAATATTTCATAATATTAGATTTGGAAAAAGTTAAAAAATTAAAAAGTCTGATAATATTGAATAAGGAATAGGGACTCTCATACTGTCTGTACTTGGGATTACAATTCCTACAACCTTTTCAGAGCATAGTTTGATGATATTTCGTATAGTTGAAAAGGCATATGTGTTATGACAGAGCACTTCTGCTTTTAGATACATACCGTGTTTATACTAAACCTCCTTGCTCTGCACAAGGAAATATATACCGGATCTTCATTGCACCATTGTTGACAAAAGCACAATGCTGGGAAAAAATTAAATCCTTGTCAAAAGAGATAGCTTCAAAAGTACCGACATTTTGGGCTGGATACACGTTTGTTACAGGGAGCTCTTCAGTCTTCTGTGCCTTGTGAGATGATGCACCAGCATCATGGCTTCTACCCACTAGATACCAAAGGCAGACCCTCCCAGTTATGACAACCAAATATGTCCTCAGACATTCCCCAAAGTCCCCAAATGGTGTGCGAGAAGGCAAAATTGCCTCAGTTGAGTGTTTACAACCTTAAGGGGTCCTTTTCTTAACCTCTGCAAGAATGAACTGTTGTCACTTTTTTCTGAATGTTTTCTAACGGGTTTCTAGATTTGGCCAAGTTTGAGGAAAACCTACCTCTACCTATTAATTAAAAAACCAAAAACCAAAAAACAAAAAACACAAGTCATCTTACTTTACTGTTGTTTCAAAGCTTTGTCAAATATTCCTCAAGTGTCTTGTCAAGTGTCAAGAACTTAGTGTGATCAATAGTACTTTTATCATAAGATTTAATGAAAAGTCTGGGATTCTAAGATCTCACATCCCTGATTATTATCTTGTAGGAGAGTCCGAGAAACAGAAATTTCAATATGGGGAAGAACAAAGACACTGGATAGAATGTGAATAATCTGAGATCAAAATCCTCATATTTAGAAAAAAATTATAAAGCCAGAATAAACAAGGGACCTAACTATGAGCAGCTGTAGTTGTTTAGGAAGTGTTTTATTTTGCTTTTAATTCTCCAGTTAAATCCTAAACTCTTTGAACATTGAGACTCTGTCATGTATTTCTTAGAATGAAAATAAAGAACATACTTTGTGTCTCTATTATGGATTCTTAGTAGGCATTGTGTGTTGTGTGTTGAATCTTATTCTTTTTTTTTTAATATTTTATTTATTTCTTTGACACACAGAGATCACAAGTAGGCAGAGAGGCAGGCAGAGAGAGAGGAGGAAGCAGGCTCCCCGCCAAGCAGAGAGCCTGATGCAGGAGCCTGATGCGGGACTCGATCCCAGGACCCTGGGATCATGACCTGAGCCGAAGGCAGAGGTTTTAACCCACTGAGCCACTCAGGTGCCCCTTGAATCTTATTCTTGAAGCTAAAAACCCAGGTACTGTGTTCAAGCAAACGTGTAAATTCAGACTCACATATTAAAGAGGCAAAATGGGCCCAGGGTGGCTCACTTAGTTAAGCGGCTGCCTTCGGCTCAGGTCATGATCCCAGAGTCCTGGGATCGAGCCCGCATCAGGTTCTCTCTGTCAAATAAATAAATAAATGAAATCTTAAAAAAATAATAATAAAGTGGCAAAATAGAAATCGTGTTGTCCAAAGCTGGTAGGAAAACAGGCCCATAACCACAGCTTCCACAAAAGCCACAACAGGTGGCTGCTTATCCCAAGAATTAGCTACAGGAGAGTGGGGACAGGTGCTCCCTTTGAGATGTGCGCTGGACCTCAGGGTGAGAAATCGACTGTCTGGCTCATTTGGAAGCAAGGCTTTTCCCCATTGCTTTGGCTAAAGTGTACGTTTTGTTTCTTGTCTCTCCCCAGTTTATTTGAAGAAGAGATAATGTCTTATGTGCCTCCACATGCCTTACTGCACCCCAGCTACTGTCAGTCCCCACGTGGCTCCCCCGTGTCCTCTCCCCAGAACTCACCAGGTAAGGCCGCCTGTTGTGCCCAGTGAGTCCTCTGAGAAGTGTACCCTAAGACCAGATGTTTTATCCTTCGTAAAGGACGCTAAAGGAGCGCTTGGGTACGTCGTCAGTGTGGGCACGGGTACATGTTCTACGGCACTTAAAACTGGTTTGTCCCCATGACCATTCATTTGGACAGGAAGATAATGACTTTCCAGAAAGAGAGGATAAATGTTAGCAGTGTGATATCCTCAGATGCAGGATTTGCTTTCCATTATGTTACGTAGTGTCTAATCTATCCTGGAAAGTATTAGGACACAAAATACTATGTTAGCTTTTGGACTGAAACAAATCTTGGTTCGGAGACAGATTCAAATAAAAAGAAATGTCTACTTTCCAGAAATAATAAACAATTAAAAGTAGTTTAATGGAGTTCGATAGGTTTTTCCTGCAGTAATGACTAAGTACATTAGATAGGAAGACTAGAGACACAGGCAGCTAAAACATGTTGACGGATAAAAAAAACTAAAATATTTAAGTTCAAAATCCTTTTGAAAGACATCTGGTGTGAATGAAGGTGTGAGTGGATGTATGGATGAAGAAATGATAGAAAATGCAGCTTAGGAAGTAAGTTTTTTAAAAAGAAAATAGTTATAACGTTGACAGAGCATTAGCTATGTGTTATTTACGCTTTAATAGCTATCAGAATTTAAAACTGTTTTAATAGAAATCTAAGCGCTATTATGCATCACTCAAAGCTGCTCTGTAGTCTTTGATGTATAACTTGTTTTCACAAATCCTATGTTAATGAAGCTAAAGCCTAATTGAATACCACAAACAGGAAAAGGTCTATTAATTTGTTCTCTTAACAGATTTATTGAGCATTCAAGTATGATCCAAGCACTGAGTTAGACTCCAGTGCTACAATGATGAATGACGCAGTCTCTGCCTTTGAAGGATTCATGGTGGGACAATGAGTCAGCAAATGACTCTGTAAAGCCGTGTGGTTGGTTCTGGAAGGAGAGGTATGGGAACTCCGATTTGGGAACTGTTCTTCCTTCAAGATCGGCAGTGGGTGTTTGGGGATAAAGAAAACAGACACGGTGGGAGCCTTGAAGGATGACGAAGGCGGGCCGGAGCAAGAAGGCAGTCCTCAGCCAGCGAGCGGTATGACCTCGGCCTCAGAAGTGTGAGAGAAGTTTAGGGCCGATTAATAGCTACGAGCAAGAGCAAGTTCTCAAAGCTCAGGTTGGAAAGATAGGCTAGGGCTGCTTGGTCGTTGAAGCCTTAGTTTGTCGTCCATATGGAGCCACGGAAACTTTGCAAACAGAAGAATATCCTGTTTTCCAAGGAACACTTCGGTGGCAATAGGGACAATGGTTTCGAAGACGAGATAATGGAGTCCGAGAAACCGCTTGGGAGGCTGTTGTGCTAAGACAGGTGTTGTGTTAACGCAGGTTAATACGAGGACCTGCTGAAGGGCTGGACTCGAAGTGTTGGAGAAACAGGAATTAGTTCAAAGGGTACGTAGGATATAGAGACTCAGGACTCTGAGTCCAAGTAGGGAAGATTCTGAGGTCAAGGCAGATGCTGAGGTCCCCAACACCCGGACTACCAGGCAGATGGCAACACCGTTTGCCAGGGAACGAAAAAGATTAGACTGAAAAGGAGGGGTTGGAGGAGTTGAGTTTTGAGCATGGTTTGTTGAGGACTCTCTGAACCATCCAACTAGAGATACCGAAGACAAATGGAAAAGACAGTCATGGAGCTCAGGAGAGGCTGGTGGCTCAGCATATAGGTATGCTGGTAGCAGTTGAAACCCAGGGCAGATTGGAGGAACCAGGGAGGACAAGCCCGTGGAAAGAAGAGAAAACAGAGGATGGGAACATGAGGAACTCCAGTATTTCAGGGACGGGTTGAGAAAGAGGAGCCAATGAAGCAAAGCGGGCCAGTGGATTTTAGAAGAGAATCAGGAAGGTCTTTTCAGGGAAGCCAGGCTTCAAGGAGTAGAGAGTGGGCCAAATCCTCAAAGCATTCAAGAAGGATGAGTCCTGGGAAGAGGCCACTGGATCTGAAAATCACGAAGTTATAAATAGCCTTTTCTAGAGAAGTTTCTAGGAGATAAGAGGTTAGAAACTAGAATGTGACCACTTGCAGAGTGATACAGGATGTGAAAGTAGAAGCCAGAAGTGGAGAATATTCTTTTTAGGAAGTATGGGGATGAAAAGGAAGGAAACTTGGACAGTATTTAGAAGGAGAAGATGCGTTAAGGAAGAGGTTTCAGGATAGGGAAATTGAGCGTGTGTGTGTGTGTGTGTACAGAGGTCAGAAGACGTGGGTGGAAGGAAACTAGTTTGTCGAAGCAGCAAACCACAGACCCATGGAAAGGCAGGACACTGGAGACAGAAGTGAAGGTCAACTTTGGAACAAAGCAGGGACACATATTTTGATGATCCAGGATGAAAAGAAATAAATATATGACACTTCAGCTAAGTTTCAAGATGTAGGGGGAAAATTAGTGGAATTTGGAGCCAGCCTCAGTCTTTACCAATGGTCTGTGTCTCTGGGCAGTTGACTTCCTTCCCTGAACTTGAATGTGATTTTCTATAAAATGGAAATAAGAGCAATCACCTCCCACGGACTCTTGGGGGAGCACGCTTGCCTGCTGCTTGCAGCACAACAAGCATCCGATAAGTATTAATTTATCCCTTTTTTCTTTCTTTCTGGAAATCTGATCCTGAGAAGTATAGTTTGTCAATGTTCAAGCATTAATAACCAAAAAATGGGAAGTCATTTCTCCCTGATTTGCAGAAGCTCCTGCCTAAATATTTAATCATTCTGTCTGGTCTTTATCTTAGTTAGATCCTATGATGACGTTCAAATGGGTTATTCCTTTACCTGATGCTTTGTGGTTAAAGGAATGAAGCCTTGTGGATTTTTGCTCATTTCAGTCAAGGCTGTCCTGCCTGGGGCTTTTCTTTTTCTTTGTTGTCCCTCCCCAAGAAAGAGGTAGATTAACGGCTTCTGTCCCTTTCCAAGCCCTACAAAAACATGTGCTCCTGGGGACTGGCTAATCATTCTTTGAGACTATAGGAGCATTTTAAAGGGTGACTAATCATTTAGCATCACAAAGGAACATGAGAAATCTCTGATGGTAGTAAAATGCATTCTGGAAGCACATTTAGAGTCCAACATTTTCCAAAGAGATGTAGAACCCAAATATATCTAAATTGCTAGCAGCGTTTGTGGTGGTTTTAATTTACAGGGAGAATCATCTCCACATTTTTTGCCTATTCAATTTCAGGGGCTCTATTTGATCTTGCAATTGGGATGAACTGCCTGTTACCAATGGAAGTTATTGTAACTGATTCCACATGATCTTACAAGGCCAAGACTAGCTAAAGTCATTTGCCCTGTGGAGTGACCTTCTGATTCTTGGAGTACGAAAGCATCTCCTTCAACCACTTTCCTGAAGCTTTTTTGTGAAAAGCATTTTGGATGTTTTAAAGTGGTCTATTCTTCCTTCTTGTGACTAGAATTTCATCCCTTTTAGTGGTATGAGCATAATACTGTGAAAATTATGACAGCAACAAATTCGAATGATCTTTCAGAATGCCTTGGGATCGGTAAACTTTCCATACTTTTCCTTATTTGAGCACATTTACTTTTTCAAGTGCAGTGAAGAGAGGGGCTTTGGAAACTCTGACTTGCTGCTTTTTGCAGCTGTTAGAAAGCTCACCTAAAATTGGTCAAAATTTTGGAATGTGAAGGTTTGTTTTTCCAGGGCCGTTATAATGCCAATCCTGACCTTAGCTGTGCCAGAAGGGGAAAATCTCTCCAAAGACCATATAGTTCTTATGCCAAATATGGGACCCAGAAGTTTATTTAAGGACCTTTTGTAAGTCCACATTTCTAGGAATTTAAATGCAATAACACTTAATTTATCTACTATTATTGGAGATGTGCTCACATATGTGAATTTTCCATGTAACCAAAGCTATGACTAAGTGTCAGAGAATTTAACCCACCATTTACTGAACTCTTTCACAAATACGTTATCTTTCTCCCTGCTTTCCTATACACAGTGCATTAAAGGTGTTTCAGGTTTGGGGGATCAGCGTACAGAGCTGTTACAGCTTGACTAAAACTGGACTATCCGGAAGCTAGGCGGGCACCAGGTCACACGCAACAGGGTTAAACAGACCAGAGAGCACTGAAGAGCCATGTGGTTCTTCGCTGAAAGTCGTCTTGAGGCATGGGATATGCACAGTGAGACCCCGTAGGGCCCTCTTTCCCTCTCTTTCTCCCCTGAAAGTCAGCATCGTGGCTGCTGCTTCTGTCATCTCCTGCTCTTTTGTCTTTCTGTCTCTCTTTTCGTCCCGTCTTTGCACACGTCCCCCATCTTGCCCACCGTCCCTGAAGTAGCTTCATGCGGTTGACCCTTGAACACTGCGGAGGCCAAGGACGCCAACCCCCCGTGAGGTGAAAAACCTGCGTATGGCTTCTGACTCCTCCAAAACTCAACCACTGCCAGCTGACTGTTCCCAGGAAACTTACCACAACATGAACAGTCAGTTAGGTCCATACAAACGATTCGTATGTTGCATGTATTTCATACTGCATTCTTACAATAAAGCAAGCTAGAGAAAATGTTATGAAGAAAATCATAAGGAAGAGAAAATACTACAGTTCTGTACTGTATTTATTAAAAGAAAATGCACATCTAAGTGCAGCCATGCAGTTGAAACCGTGTTGTTCAAGGATCAACTGCACTTGTGTTTAGAAAAAGTGTTACTTCTCTTTGCTCAGCCCCACAAAGATGAACTAGGAAGCAAACAGTGCAGATGGAGGATGTCCCTGGGTGGGTGGAGATGGGGAAGCTGTGATTCCAGAGACTGAAAGACGGCCAAATACTGCCTGTGCCATGATATACGGGTGTTTTTAAATTTTATTGTTGTTGTTAGGCTCCCTTGTCCGCCCATCCCTAAGGCTGTAAGAGAATGCCCGTCACTGGTGTGCCTTGCAGTTTCCCCCTTTAATATATTGCTTCTGATTTGCAAGGTCTAAAAAATCAGCTTATTAAGTTGGTTTTTAAAAAATAAATGGTGTGTAAATGAGGGGTGCCTGGGTGACTCATTTGGTTATTTCCTCCTTTCAGCTCAGGTCATGATCTTGGGGTCCAGGGACGGAGTCCCGCATCAGGCTCTTTGCTCAATGGGGAATCTGCTTCTCCCTCTTCCTCTTCCCCTCCCCCTGTTCATGCTCTCTCTCTCTGTCAAGTAAATAAATAAAAGCTTAAAAAAAAATAAACAGTGTGTAAATGGAAATATCAGCAAGCTCAAAACAGTGACCTAGAGCCTTTCACTACTCTTAGAGAATAAGGCACAAATGCAAAAACTTTGGTAATTGTGCTTTGGGTCAGCCATTGTGGAGGTGTTTCTTTCCCCTTAATTTTAATTATTGAGCTATGTTCCAGAAGAACAAGTCTTCCAGAAATTATTATAATGCTTGATGGTTTGTTCACTAACAGGGAATTATTAAAAAAAAAATAATAAATTTTTTAAAAAGTTGTAGAGATGATTTTTAGAAAGTGAACCAGGAGAGAAGTAGGCTTCTGAGCTACCCCAGTCAGAGGCCAGAGCCATGCTGGATTAGGCCAAACTCCATCCCACCCAAAGCAGAGTGAGGGCCAGTCACCAAAGCCATCTCAGATCTTGGTGGCACATCTAGAATCCAAAACACCCAGACTTCCTAGTGATTTGATGCCAGAATATTTCTCCTATGCCCTGAAGCATTTTGTCAGGTAGAATTCTTTAGTTTGTATATGATTATACAATTTCATAATGATAAATGGAAACAATATCCTACTATTATCATACTTCAGGTCTGCCTCGCAATGATAAAGGAAAAAACCTAATATCTGTTACTAAAAATTTTCCTGCGAATAATTAACATAATGCTGACCACCCATGAAGTCAGCCATTTATTTGATTACTTCCCAAATGTAACACGGACTATTTTGTATCTGACTTCCTTTTTTTCTTTTTTGTAAAAGATTTTATTTATTTGATAGAGATCACAGGTAGGCAGAGAGGCAGGCAGAGAGAGAGAGAGGAAGGGAAGCAGGCTCCCTGCTGAGCAAAGAGCCTGATCCAGGGCTTGATCCCAGGACCCTGAGATCACGACCCAAGCTGAAGGCAGAGGCTTAACCCACTGAGCCACCCAGGCGCCCCTGACTTCCTTTTTTTAAAACCATAAGGTTACTCTCTCTATAGCAGTATCCTAAAACTTTACTTTTAGTTAGGGTTCCCATACAGTGCTATTAGTTCAATCTTCCAAGGTCATTTTTTATTTCTAAAGTGGAAGTAACAGCATTCTTGCCCTGGAATTTCTTGGCAGGGCACCCGACTTGCATTACGAACTTGACAAGAGCCAACAGCATAATTTATTGTAATTTTTAAACCATGAAGTAATGTGTAAATGATTTTTTTTATAATAGAACTATTAGCAAAAGAATTTTTGCATCTAACAATTTCTGTCTCCAGAGTTTCTGTAATTGGATCTCTTCTGTAATTGAACCTAGAGCATAAATGGAGTCAGAGCTAGTTTATATTAGGTGTCCATATTGATAATGATGGAATGAATTGTGGCATTTCCCACATCCTTTTAAGCATCTCAAATAATACAGCAATGGTACATGTGCTTTTTTTTAAGCAATCAACTTTAGAGTCCTGAAAGATTTTCATTCAGTCTTTTGTTTTTCTTTTTTCTCTTCCCTATTAATAATCACCCTCTTGAAAGCTGACTCATGACGGTGGCTTTCTGAGCTATCTAGGTTTACTAGCTTACAGGTTTCTCAGGCTGCAGGACCAACAGCCTGAATCTGCCACACTTGAGTGACCCTGTGCTATGCTGCCCTGTCCCTTAGCTGTCCAAGAGTGAGATCACGATCCTTCATGTTGCAAATGATGCCTTTCAAATACAGGGGAAGCATTGCCTCTGTGTTGGTCTCTGGATGTTCTCCAGATGTTTCATTGGTTACATTTGCTCTTCCTGTAGGGGGTGACGGTTCTCAACCTTGACTGCATATTGGATTCATCTGGAGAGCTGCGTAAAACTCTTATGCCTGCGTCCCGCCCCACAGATTCTGATGTAATGTGTCTTGGGTGTGACCTGAACATTGGGATTTTTTAGAGCTTCTTAAGTCAGTGAGGATTGAGAACCCACTGCGTAAGAGGGTTCTGTATCCTAGAGCTTTTAAGGTCAAGTTTATTTGTTTCCATTATGACGTAGATCTTAGATCTTTGGGTAAAAGATTCATAAACATGCAGACAGCTCTCTAGACGTATCATTGATTGGTAGCTGATTTTATTAAAATCCATTCTTAATACCCCAACACATTTCCCCATGTCTTTAGTCATCACCTCTCTGCAGATAATGTCAGAAACAGCTAACTCACAAAGCATCCTGCTGCCCGAACTCGTTCAGTGCACAGATGTGGTCCTCATCTCTCACCGGAACCCCAGGACTGTGTTTTCAAGTGCCGGGGAAGGAGATCCACCTGAATGGCTCTCGTCCCCAGCACAGTCTGTAGAAAGCTTCACGTGCCCCGTCCACCAGCCTGTCCCACACTGCTCATAGGGTCCCATAGACCCGGCTCAGGTCCCAGCGCCCACGCACCGGCACGTGATGTCAGTTTCCTTAGTCACCGAGTGGCGGTGCCGGCGAGGAGCATCATGCCGGTTTCGTAGGGTTCCCAGGATCCTGTCTGGAAAGCGCATGACTCTGTGCGCACCGCAGGCGCTTCACAAATGACAGCGGCTGCTGCTGTCTAAAGCTCGATGCTGCTGTCAGAGCTCCCCATGTCTCTTCCCTACTTACGATCTGTTGGCAGCTCTTATTTCATGTTGTGCGCGCTTCTCCGAGTCACCGCAGTCCCCTCAGGACTCCCGGCCAGGTCGCCCCTCGCAAAACGCCTCCTCTCCTTCCCGCCCTGAATCCACCCAACACACGCTGAAAACCCCTGCTTTAAAAAACACCGTGGGTTTGTAACTGCCTCGCTCAGGATCCTCTAACGTCTTCCCACGGCTCACCGCCCCATACTCAAACTCCTTAGCTGGGTTTTTTAAAATTCTTCACATAATTTGGCTCCAACCCTCTGAGGAAACTTCCCAGTGACTCCGCAGCACTCCCCTGTGCTCTGGGTCAGTCTCCTCGGGGGCCTTCCAGACAAGCCTGCAGGGCTTCTCCCAGCCTGCACTGCCCTGCCCCGTGTAAGATGCAGATCCTCCTCTGTTTACAAGGCCTGGCCCCCATAAAGCCCTCTCCTTGGGGCCTTTTCCATCTTGATCTCTACTTATCCTCATTTGCCATGACTTTTCTGGAACACTGATCCCAAATGCAAAGACCGAGGGGGGCCAAGCCATTGGTATCATTGAGTGGTTGTGGCACATACTTCATTTAATGGAACAGCTGCCCAATGTGGCCCTAAGGAAAGTGCAGGCCAGCTGTTGCAAGAGCTCCCATGAGATCTTCAAGAGAAAATCTGTTTTGTTTTTACTTGAAATCTCCTAATTTTTAAATGTTGGAATTTAATTTAAAATCTTTAAAAACAATTGTATGCCAAGCAAAATAGGTCATCAGGGCTGGGTACAGCCCAAGTCTATGTGGTTTTGTCCCCTGTGCTTTATAGTTAGTTCACCTCCTAGTTTAGGACTTAATTATCTATCTGATTGTTTGATTTGTTTTATTTCTGTCTTCGCAACCAAAATATCCACTTCAGCAGTCCTGCCTTACTCATTTTGAGCATACGTTGCTGACTCTGACACAGTGTTAGCAATGAACAGTAATCACTTAGTTGACTCATTAAAGAAATATTTAATGAGCTTATGTGGTATGTAATGCACAAGACTTCACAATTTCTGTTTTCCAGTCCCATTCACTGTGTTGCAAAATATTTCATGGCTCTTTCATGTGCAGTGTTTTTGTCATGGCTCTGCGTCTGATTCCCATATTTATCATCCATTTTTTTGTCCCAGTTTGTTGGTTAGTCACCCTGTGGTACAAAGCTAGACTTTTCTGCAGAAAGAGGAACAAACTGTGTTACTTTTACACGTTATTAATGAAACCTACTGTTGGATGACATATGAAACATCTTTAGATTATCTGCGGATGATCCTAGCGCTTGGTACATATTAAAAGTGAACAAATCACACTAAATCGCACTATTTATTCTTTGTGAAGCCAAAAAGCATGTGAGTCTACAGTTATGCCAGAATTATCTGTTTATATCAAGATTATCCTTGATTATCCATACATCGAAAATGTATGTGATTATAAGTCTGAAATAATTCTTATGTGCATATCTAAGAATCATTTTGTACATTTTGTCCATTTTCACGGGGCAAAGTCTGGAAAGGCACTGTTCTTGGTTTATACACCACATACTTTCACATTGTAACTTCCTATCTAATTGCCGTGATATCATCTCAGCAGCGAGCAGAGGGAGATATTTCACCCTGAACAGTTCCAATTGGACATGAGTCATTCTGTTTGACTCCTATGACTTGGGACTGAAAAGGGAAACATATTTGACACACATGGGCACCATTGTAACTATGCAGACAGGATTGTTGTTCTCAACCAAAATGCCACACAGCAATATGTAAGACTTCGGGTCAGCTCTGCTAGAACCTCCGACGTGGGGAGGTGAAAAGCGAAGCCGCTGAATTAATTGTGTCCTTTCCCTTGTCGCCTGTGGCCTCAGCCCCCGGCAGTATTTTGTCACCGTGATGTGTCGAACAGCGGGACATTGCACAGACCCAGACCTTCTCTTTTTGTGGTTTGCCGCAGGTACTCAGCGTGCCAATGCCCGCGCCCCAGCCCCTTATAAGCGAGACTTTGAAGCCAAACTAAGGAACTTTTACAGGAAGTTAGAGACAAAAGGATATGGACAAGGCCCGGGGAAATTAAAGTAAGTCAAAATACAGACCTCAGGGCTGGGTGACGGTGAGGAGATGGCATGCGGTCGGGAACGTCGAACGGATTGTAATTTGGGATCACAGCCTTTGTTTTAGCCGCTGTAATTACTGTGGCATGTGGCAGTTACAGGCTCATCTATGACAGAGTTCTGGAATTAAGCACCATTCAGCTTAAGGTTTTAAAACAAACACCATGTTCCCTGTAAAAATATAGGCAAAATAAAAAGCTAATTTGTTTCTCCTGAAAAGTGCCTCTCTGTTCACTTACAGTGTTATTTGTTAGATAAAACGCTGGCACGGTGTCCTCTACGGCGCAGCACTGTCTCCTGACCTGACCTGAGTGTGGGAACAAACACTGCTCAGCTCTGTTTTATTCCGTGGAATAAGCTTCACTTGTCCAAAGAACTATGTCATGACTGTTGTTTCTGCCTTTCTTTCCCCAACTTGAACGAGGAAATTTAAACATCGTCCTGTTATCTGGCCTAGAATTGTTTTCATTCCCTACTTCCCTCTCCTTCCTCTATCCCTTTATTCTACCCATGCCTCATGTGCCCACTAGAGATCCCTGTGCCCCCGGAGAGAGGTCAGGGGAGGAAGGGTCTCCACAGCCACACTGCCATGACGCCGGGGGTCTGCGAAGAGGTCCAGGGGTGGTCTCACGGCTCCCCAGTCAGGGCTCCCCCGCAGAGGGGTTGGCTCAGGTGTATTCTCAGGTCCCGGTTTCCTTACCCTTCAACACACGTCGGCCTGCCCAAGCACCCGCCTCTGCGAGCTTTGCCTGTCTCACCCTTCACTTAAGAAGGTCTGGAGGGGCGCCTGGGTGGCTCACTCGGTTAAACATCTGACTCTTCATTTCAGCTCAGGCCTTGATCTCAGGGTCATGAGTCCAAACCCCACACTGAACTCCATGCCTAGGCAGAAAGACTACTTAAAAACAAACAAAAAAGGAGATCAGAAGCTCAGCTTTCCTTGTGTCCAGCCTCCCTATATTTCCCTTTCCATGACTATTTGCACTGAAGGCAAATTTTAGCCGCTTCAGGATGACTTTCATTATGATCATCACAAGTGGATTAATGGGCCACAAGTATCATTCATTCGTAGCTGTCACTTGGGGAATCTCAGATTCACTTAATTTAAAAATTAAATTAAGCACAGGCATAAACCTGACAGCCTTGGAGAACATGGGGAGGTTTGGTTTGTTGTTTTTCCTTTTTTTTCTCTCTCCTGGTGCACAGTCATCTCTGTGCATACTTAGTAATTGAATTCCTTGTCTAGGTGCCTTCGTGCTTAAAACATGACCTCATCGGGTTGTCCTTCCTTAGTAAACAAAAGTTTTGTGTTTGTATTGTTTTAAAATCGTCTTCCTTCAGGGATAAATTCTTTTGACCATTCAGAAAGAGCTGGGGACTTGTTTTTATATGTGGTAGGTGGGGTGCTTTGCTCACCAACAATTCACTTAAGGTAATTTTTGCTTCTGCTGTTAAGAGTTCAAGACAAATATGCATTATTGCAGCCAGAAGTGTATTAAGTCGCTCCCCTTTCCCCCGGTTAACCATGGTAAATGAGAAGGGGATCAAAACTGCCCAGTTCTAGAAAGATAAGGATTAGGAAATAATCTGTTTTTCACATTGTCTTTTTATGGACAGGTTAATTATCAGAAGAGATCACTTACTGGAAGATGCTTTTAATCAGATCATGGGCTACTCCAGAAAAGACTTGCAGAGAAATAAGCTATACGTCACATTTGTCGGGGAGGAAGGGTGAGTAGAACAGAGAAGCGGCATGTGGAGCTCGGGCTGGGCTGCGGAGGCCTGTGTCACCACATGGTCATGGTCGCTGCGGCTGCCTGAGACAGGAAACCACGCTGGCAGGAAATGCCATTCTCAGACGCATAAACCTCTCAACTTTTTTTTTTCTTTTCTTTCTTTCTTTTTTCTTTTCCTTTCTTTTTTTAATGGCTTTCTCTGTTTTTTAAATCATTTGACAAAGAAATTATTTGGTAAATACTCATAACTATAGCTCATTTTTGAGAGCAGAAGTTTGGTTAGGTTTCTTCTCTCTACATCTCCTTCTTAAAGGGGAAAAAGTGGGGCATTGAGGGAAAAAACAAGGGTTGAATTCTAATGTCTGTGATGGTTTTATCTGTGCTGGGTGTGAGTAGAACAGCCTTCACCTGTTAAATAAGCTCCGTATTGGAATCAAGTTAGAATCCTGCTCTGCTACCAGGAAGCTTCTACAGCAGTAATTCCTGGGCCTCGGTTCTTATTTCTCTGTTGCCAGCTTTTCTCTTTTTTTGGTGGGGGACAGCAACATGCCTACCAAAATAACAGCCTGCCCTAGACTAGCATCTCTGGCTTTCTGCGAGTCTTCCATGAGTGCACTCGCGGAGATAAGTGTTCAGGAATGAAGGAGCAAAGAATCCTGCACGCTTTTTACTGCATCGGAATAAACACAGCCATTCTCCTATAACTCTCGGGAAGGTGACAGCTCTCCTCTTGTCCAGACCCCTCCTCCTTGCTCATTTCAGATCTGAGTTTCGAGTCTCAGCACCTCCTTCGTAACCCAGCCATCAGTACAGCAAATTTTAAAAGTTCTACATGATGGCCTGAACTCTGGTTGTCTTATTGACTCTTAATTTGGATCATTTTAAAGCTACCGTTCTCGGTCCTGCCTTGGAATGAAGTATATTAGATTATAGACTCTTAGGACTAACATCCAACAAATGCAGCCATTCAGCATATGGTTACTTTGAAGGCTCCCAAGTAAAAGTAATTTGCAGGTGCTAATGGAACTAGATAGCAGTAAAATCAGGACTCTTTCACCCGGGACTCTTGGGCCAGCACTGGATAGAGGTAAAACTGTTGAACTCTGGTCTTTCAGAACTTTTTCCTACCCAAGGATCTTGAATATTCCAGCGGACTGATAACCCCTGCTCTTGTCACATATTCTGTGTATAATGTCCCAGCTGGGCTTAGCTGAAAGTAGAATGTTATATGGGAAAACAGTACTGGGTGACAGAATTGGACAGAAGCTTGCCTGAGACTTGTTTTGGTTAGTGAAGGGCCGCAGTGGGCTTCTAGCTTATGCTAGCTTATGCTACTGATGCAGGTATACAACTGAAAATGAAGGCAGGTGTTTTAAGCCAAGTCATAGGTGTGCGTGGAATTCCAGACATTTGCTTACGTAACCAGTCTCATTTGGGTGGGAATACTTTTCCTCCCCCAGAGCTCCAGCTGCTCTCCTTCTGTTTTGGACCATAGTTTGTTGAGATCTTAGAGACGTAAGCAAGAGTCTTTGGAAGCCCTGGTACTTAAGTTTGAATAAAGCAGATGCTTATCATGCTCGATCATCCTAAAGTAGTCGCCCTGTGATCTGGACTGATGGCATCTGTTCCTAGACTGAGTATGGCTTGATACCTCTATCTGCTTGCCACCAATGTCCAGATGTTGCCTGTTTCCATCACCCGTCTCCTAGCTGTAACCCCAGAGGGAAAACAAGAGGGGGGCGCTTTGAATTTTGACCTCAGCCATACAGAACAGCCATAATCAAGCCCCTCTGCGTAAGGCCCTTTGAAGCTGGAGTAATAGGGTCAAGTCTATTGTGGTCTCATGGCTTTATCATGTCGATATTGTACCTAGAGATTATTAGATTAGACTACACTTTGCTACTAAGGCATTGAGAATACATAATGCTGTTTTGAAAGAATAAAATAGCACTCTTGATGAAAAATGGAAACCTCAAAATAATATAAAATTAAGAAGTTATTTTAGACTTTGCCACCTTCTCAAACACATTGATTCCATTGCATTAAAATTAAGGATAATGTCATTTCTTTCTGGATTGTAATAAATAGCCAAAGTGAAAATCAACTTGCATTTTTCCATGGACCTATAAATGTGGAGTTGGGAGTTTTCTGTCACTTTCCCCTCATTAATTTTAATGCTCATGAAATGTGTCCCTTTGTAAGTTCTTCATGTCTAGTCCTAGTAATGGGTATTTAAAATATATACACCCAGTGACTAGATCTTGGTTTGTAATATCATTCTTCAATAAAAGGAACTAGGACTCCTTGGGGAAATGACTGATTCTAGGATGGAACAGGAAATATACGAGATGGGGCTTGAAGTGTCTTATGGTGTCAGAAAATAAAGAAGTGCTCAAAATTTCCACAATGATGAGGCTATGTCAGAGGGACTCAAGAGCCGATGGAAAGGTCTCCTAACTGTCTGAGCAAGAAAATGATTAAAGTAAGTTTGGATTATAATTATAACCCAAAGTATAAAATAAATATCTGTACTAATATAAATATGTGATTAAGTAAATAAATGAATAAATAAAGAGAAGACCAGTCTTCTGTGCAGGAGATTTCCAAACAATTCAGCATAAATCCTCACTCTGTAATTGTGGGTTGCACATAATATGGCTTTCTTCCGATAGTTCAGTTTGGGAAGGGGGAAAAGAAGCAAGTCCTGAATGGAGACACCTGACTAACTCTCAGCCAGGTGATCAAGGTTAAAGTCAGCAGTGATACATCATGCTAGGGTGTGGGCCCTTCATATGATGTGATGAAAATGGCACTTGGCCTCTAGAGTTTTTGTCCCCCAAACCCATAATATTAGTCTATTCATGAGAAGAACAACAGGTAAATCCAAGTGGAGGGACATCCTCTAAGATAGCTTACTGGTACACCTTCAAACTGTCACAGTCGTCAACAACAAGGATAAGTCTGAGAAACTGGCACAGCCAGCAGAAGCCTAAGGAAACAGGACAATTAAATGTAAACATGGTGCTTTGGGTGTGATCCTGGTACAGAAAAGGGACATTAGGTATAAAATTTAAGGAAATCTAAATGAAGTATGCATTTTAGTTAATACCTTAGTATCTGTTCATTAATTATAACTAATGTACTATATACGATGTAAGATGTTAATAAGAGGGAAACTGGGTATGACATATACAAGAATTCTCCATATTCTTTTTGCAACTTTTCTGTAAATAAAAAACTATTCTAAAATGAAACATTTACTGAAAGAAAGGATATAGTCAGGATTTGGGGGCGATTTAGGAAATGTTTCCCCGAACTTTTCTTATTTCCTTATTGGATAGTGAGTGGCTGCCCCCATTATAATTTTGGGCACGTGTACACTTCCTTCTGCAGTGGAGGTCAGTAGAGTTATATATAGAGAGAGAAACAGTTAATTTTGTGAAAAGTCCAAATTCGTAGGGGGAGTGGTGTATCTGTAGAATAGTGTTTTGTGTTGCTGATGTCAAGTTTATTTTCCTCTATGGGGGAATAATACTTTGCAATTCTTATTGGTACTGTCTCAGTGATTATATTCCCTACCTGTCATAATGAGGGTCTTTATTTACAATAGAGAAGTTAGGGCATAAAGGAAGGGGATTTATTTTTAAGAAAACTGTACCTGCCCGCACTCCAAGAAAGTATGAACTAGCAGATTCATAGAGACACTTCAGCTCTGCTTTTGGCTGTCTCGTTGCATAGATCTGAAACACACATAAAGATTGTTCTGAAATGGAAGAGGAGAATCAAGAGAAATATGGGAAAATTTATAGTCAGAAATTTACCAGATGACTTACAAATTCCATGTAAGGCAAAATTAATCTCAGAGTAGGGGCTCCTGGGTAGCTCAGTTGGTTAAGCGACTGCCTTCGGCTCAGGTCATGATCCTGGAGTCCCGGGATCGAGTCCCACATCGGGCTCCCAGCTCCAGAGGGAGTCTGCTTCTCCCTCTGACCTTCTCCCCTCTCCTGCTCTCTTTCACTCTCTTTATTTCAAATAAATAAATAAAGTCTTTTTAAAAAATCAATCTCAGATTACTGGTGAAAGATACATTCACTTTTTAGGATATACATAGAGTTGTAGAGCCTATTATTGGAAGTGTATTAGTTGATAAGTAATTATTATTTTTTGCTAAAATAGAGCTTCATGTTATGCTTGGCTTTTTACAAAAAGTAGACAGTTGCTAAGCAAACTACTGTGATTTAATGTGGTCAGAACTGGGCGTTTTGTTCTGGTCATTACATTTTCCACCCAAGTTAATCTGGTTATCTGGCCTTGCACAGTGGGAAGGGTGGCAGGTCAGCAGTGACAGAATGGCTGGAAACTGAGTCATCTCGACAAAATGTGGTGGGAAATTACATGCTGTGGCTGCCTCTCTCTGTTGGGCTTCTGTCTGCCTGGAAATTGCTTCTGTAGGAAGGAGGCCAATAGAGCACTGCATGTTCTCCAGCATACTATTTTCTTCTGAATTAAAAGCTCTAGCAACGAAAGCTCATGTGGGATCAAGACTTAGCTAGGTGGACTGTTGTGTTCTAATAAGGTGTCTTGGGCCATTAACTTCTCCGTACCCCAAGCAGGGAGGACATAAGGGCCTGGATAAGGAAAGGATGTTTACACCGTGACTGCCTCGCCTCTTTGTTCCCTCCACGGCCAAATCTGTACAAGGCACCTTTCTTTAAGAAAGAGTGAGTTCCTTATATGTAAGGTGCCATCTATTGGCATCGGTCGTCTGTCTCGCAAAACCACACTTTGACTAGGGAGGGTATGGGTGCCGTCGCCTCCCCCTCTGTTCTTAAACAGATGAGCTCCTTCTGTGATATTTCTCCTGAGACACCAATCAAAGTCACAAGGAGGATGAGATCTGGAACAGTCTGCCTGCATCTCCGCTATGAAATAACCAGCAGCTCTTACATAGGACTGGTCTCATCCTTGCTAGAAGTTGTTTGGGGTCCTGAGTTTGACCATTTATTCCTCAAAATTCTGTAAAGCTGCAAGTGAAACCTTATGGTCCTGCTTGTTTTCTTCCAAAAAGAGATCTTTGCAGGCTAACCTCAGTAACCCAAACCTCGCCGAAGGGCGCTACCGTATCCAGACTTTGGCTTGACATCAGCAGGTAACACTTTGTCATATTAATTGCTTGCAAAATCCCTTACTCACCCAGCAGGCCTCCTTAAGTGGCTCAGGAACTCGGCCTTGCTGCTATAAATGTCTGACACTGAATCAGAAGATGAGTCGGTAGGCCTCATGTGCCTGAACCAGCTATTAAGAAAGCAAAGCGTTTTCTCTCTTCCAGAAAATTTATAGGAAACGATGGTGTGACTTCCCAGCGCCTTCCTCTTCTTTCCTTCAGTGACTGACTTGCGTTGGAATACTTTGCTTTCAGTGATGTTTAGTTGAAAATGCAGAACAGGAGGCTACAGCGAAAAAATCATTTTAACAAGTATTGGATACCACTGACTGCTTGGGTGCTGGCGGCCCAGCAACGAGATGGTCGCTTAAAATGCTTTATCAGCATTTCATGGGCTCAGAACTCCACTGCCACCCTAAAGACATCTGTGCTTATTCCGAAATGCCCTCAGATGCAGCTGTGGTGTGGCTACACACCCCTTGTCTGGAGTTTCTGTACTTCCGGGCCAAGCCTTTGGCTCTGGAACCAACCAAACTGGCCAAACAGGAATGTAGCATACGATCCCGTGATCTGAGACATATTAACTATTTATGTGGAAGAGGTTCCTGAGACACGGTTACAGGGAGCACATGCACGAGGTGCCCTACCAGGACATGCCTTCCTGAAGTGGGCGGACATATGTAATTTGTAACCCACGACCCGGTCTGAGATATGCATAAGCTTTGAATTATAATCAGATCAGACTTTAAAAACAGTCTTGGCTTTACACTGGCTCTGTCAGTGCTGCTAGAGTTAAAAAAAAAAAAAAAAAAAAAAAAAAAAAAAGCAGATAAAAACCTGAGCTGTTAGAGAAGATCCATTTTCCTCCTTGAGGAACTATTATTAACTTTGTTCTCTCTTGGGGGGAAAAGGGGTTTTATTTTTCAGTTTAAGACTTCAGGGAACATTCATCTTATCTTCAGCAGAATCAGCTCTTACCATAAAGAACAAATCAGTGAGATCCATCTTTGTTGGTTTAACAACTGTATTATTAGAAGATAGGAGCCCTGGAAAGGACCAGACCAGGCTTTCTAGGTGTAGCTCACGGAGTGAATCCTGACACTTGTGCAAACTGAGCTGTCTTTCAGGGATTGGCATGACCTATTAGTGTCACTGAATCAGTACAGCCCCTGAAGGTGAGCTTGGGCAAAATTATTCTCTCTGCTAGATGTCGAATAACAATGTAAATTATGTTGATTTTCTTTAGAGAGCATCAGAGAGCTCCACTTACAGATTCAGCAGCAGATACTGAGCCCCTGTGGTGTGTCAGGCTTAAGTACTTGGGATACAGGAGGCGCTTGGATGGCTCAGTCCATTAAGCATCTGCCTTCAGCTGAGGTCTTGATCCTGGAGTCCTGGGATCAAGCTTCTCGGGCTCCCTGCTCTGCGGGGGGAGCCTGCTTCTGCACTCCCCCTGCCTGTACTTTCTCCCTCTCTCTTTCTCTCTCTCAAGTAAATAAATAAAATCTTAAAAAAAATAAAATAAAATAAAGTACTTGGGATACAGAAATGAGAAAGACACAGCCCCTGCCCTCAGTATGGTTACAGCCTAGATGTGCCAATAGGGGAGGCAGACGCCTAAACGGATTATTATAACACACTCTGATAAGAGCAGTATTATGAAAACACTGAGAATTGAAGCTCAGAGAAAACCTGCTATTTCAAACTGAATGCCACAGTTTAATTTTAAGCAGCTAAAGACTCATTTACTTATATCTGTTGTTCTTTATAAGAAAACTGACTCATAAAACTGGCCCGTGTTTCAGCTGTCTGTGACCCTTATCTGTCACGTGCCTTGATGGTATCTGAAAACCCCTGCAGGCCGGGGACCACTGTGGACCAGAGTTCGTTCACAGGCTCATGCTTAGTAGTTGGACCATTCTTAAGGTTGCATATATCCTAGGATATCGTAGTCATTGTATTGCCTGAAGGGGTCTTCACTATAGAGGAGGGTTTATAGGAAGCCAGGTATTTTAATAAAGTAGCATTTTCCCTCTACTTTCTTCTATCCTACTTTGGCAAACTTTTTCAGTGAAGGACCAGATAGGAAATGTTTTAGACTTTGCAGGCCATACATTTCCTGTTCTACTTCCTCAGTTGTGCCACTAGAGTAGCAGAGTTGCCAAGGACAACATGTCAACAATGGGCATGGCTGCATTTCAATTAAACTTTATTTACAAAGCCAGGGGATGGGCCACATTTGGCCCACAGGCCATAGTTTGCTGACCCCTGCTTCATAAGCAGCATTTTTATCAGTCTTGGTGACATTTAAAGTGTACTGACCAGTAGGCTGTAAGGAGTAATGAGCAGTAAACGTGGGGTCAGGAGACCTGTGTTAAGCCCTAGAGTCTCCGTGGCAGCTTTCCTTTGATCCAAGTCTGTGATTTCCTTCAGCCTCAGTCTTCAGTAAAATGAGGTGATGGACAAAATGACTTCCAAGATGCCTTTAACTGGCATTCTCTATTTCTGGAAAGACAGGAGTCTGCTGATGAAATTCACCATTAATAGGAAATTTAGAGAGATGTTTTGCATCCTCAGGAATCTGGGTAGACTGGAACATGGTAACGTTTCACAAAGTGAAACTCAGTCGAAAGAATTCTGGTCTAGTACTTAGGTTCCGAGAAGATACAGACCTGCAGACAGGACGGGAGTGTCTTGGGCAAAGGGGCACAAGTGAGAGGTTTGGGCTGATGACTGGCTCGTGAATCGACAAAGTGGCTGCCCCGCAAGGCAAGGTAGCTTTAAGCTGCCGTAGCAGAGAAGCGTGCCCAGCAAGAGAAGGTAAGGGCTCCTTCTCAGCTCCGTGCTGACAAGACTGAACCTAGTGTTGTGATCAGTATTAGACACCACCCTTGAGATCAGACTTTCCCACCCTGGAGAGTGTCCCGAACAGAGGACCAAGGTGGCAAGGGAATTCCCTGCCCTTCTTGAGAGGAGACTGAAAGACATGGCAGGTTCAGGAGTGGGGGAGGGTGCAGAGACCAGAGATATCAAAATGGCTAAACTTTGAGTTCCTATAGAAAATTACTTTTCAAAAAAACTTTGTCTTTACATCTCGGTTAGTACTCAAACTATAGTAGGCACTCAAGTATTTGTGGAAAGAACACCTCTAAGTATGTGAAGAACATTCAAGTGGAAGAAACATTCTACTTGATCTTCATGGCGTCAGTGGCCCGAAGTAGGACTGTGGGAGGAAGCCACAGGCGACTGCCTTGGTCTTGGCATGTGGAGGGGCGGCCGGCATCCTTGTGCTTGGGAAGCAGCCCCTGTGCTGCTTCAGGAGTCCGCAGGGTAATCTTAGCATCGTCTCTCCAAGGCCGGTGGTCACCTGGTAGCGCGGTTACACTCAGCTGCCTCAAGACAGCAGTTCTGTCATGTCACCTGAAGGCCTCTTTGGTCCTGAGAGCGTGCTGTGTGTGCATTTTTCTGCACACATAGGTTTCCTGTCTACACTCATATTTCCCACAGTGTGGTGAGGACTGTGGAGATGTGTGAGATGATTTGAGCTATTACGCAAACTGACATTTTAAAATATTTACCTGTTTCTTCCAATGTGTATTAGAAAAAAATAAAGCCAGCTCCTCATAATTTCATAGACAGTATGTAAGTGCCGGCTACGTTGGAAAAGCAAGTAAATTTAAAGTTGATTTACTTAAAAGTATTAAGTACATAGCAGTACTATATATAGTACTATATATATATATTCCAATATGGCAAAAGTTGAGGAAGTAGAATGTGAATAGTGGAAGTATGTTCTAAGTAAATTTTTTTTTTTTAGTTTGACAGAGAGAGAGAGAGAGAGAGAGAGATCACAAGTAGGCAGAAAGGCAGGCAGAGAGGGGGAGGGGGAAGCAGGCTCCCTGCTGAGCAGAGAGCCCGATGTGGGTCTCAATCCTAGGACCCTGAGATCATGACCCGAGCAGAAGGCAGAGGCTTAACCCACTGAGCCACCCCAGGTGCCCCTCTAAGTAAATGTTATTTAGACCTATAAACCAAGACCTATAAAAGCCATTTCATTTTTCTTACTAGTAGCCCATCTCAGTCTTCACCTCTAATAAGGCAATTTTTCTCTATTACGCAGTCCCTTCACTGGACAAGACTCAGATGATTTTTCTTTCTTTTTCATTAAAAAAAAAATATATGCAGTAATGCCCCTAGAGAAAATTCCATAAGAGAAAAAAAATACAGTGAACAAAAGAAGTCTTGTAAAATCCCACCACCCAGCTTCCCATTGCTTTTGTCCCCTCCAGCATTCCCTCCTGTCTTTGAACGCTGCGTCGGCTCGCCATCAGGGAATAGATGTACTTTGTCTTCTTCACTTGAAATGTAGCATATCAAATCGCTTTATTGCAGACTCCTCTTGGCTGCATGTTTCCTCTCAGCATTGTTGGCCACTTGTCATTCCTCAAAGCTAACACAACCGTTTCTCATACTTCACTTTGACCCTGATGTCTTTGTGAGTTAAATGGAATTTACACTGTAGTTCAGGTGCTAGAGTTTCAGCCTCTTCTCCAAATACCTTCCTTTAGGAAGTTTTAGACACCCTCATTTTACTTGTCTATAATTTTCCTTGGTGTTTTATAATTTAAAGTTTTTGCTTGAACCCTATCATTCTTTTTTTTCTTTTTTTCTTTTTTTTTTTGCCTCTGATCTTCCTAGGGGGTCTTGTATCTGTACTATTCTCTTACCAATTCACAAATGTCTCTTTCTTCCCCCATTTCAGAATGTTTCAGAAATCCATAAGAACTCCATGTCCCATGGATGTAGGTAGCTGATACTCTCTGTATTTAAAGGAATACTTTAAATAAATAAAGGATTCCTAATGTACTCCTATCTCCCATTACCTCGTTCCAGACATTGAAAATATGTACCTTTTTTATATGTATATACATATAAGCAAATGAGTGTCATATTGCCTGTTCATTATCTGTGTGTAGCTTTAGTTTTTGGGTATGCTTCACAGAAATGTCCATTTCACTATTCTAGGTCAAGACATGGATGAGATCAGGACTCAAGATAATTCACTTTATTTTGGATTGGATAGTCCAGATATGTGGGCAATTAGAGTTGTAATGAGTGTTCTATAGAAAGTGAGCTCTGGGGGTCCCTTGGTGGCTCAGTTGGTTAAGTGTCCAACTCTTTGATTTCAACTCAGGTTGTGATCTCAGATCAAACCCTGCTGCGCAGTCTGTCTCAGTGGGAAGTCAGCTTGAGACTCTCTCCCTCCCTCTACTTCTGTTCCCCCCTGCTCCTGTACTCTTTCTCTCAAATGAATAAATAAATCTTTAAAAAAAAAAGTTTTTAACACTGAAAAAAATAAAGTTTAAATATCAAAAAAAAAGTTGAGCTCTGTAGAAAATATGCCCAATATATAGAAAAAATTATAACATTATTCTTTTTGTGGATTTTTTTAAAGGCTGGATTACAGTGGACCCTCCAGAGAATTTTTCTTCCTCGTATCCAGAGAACTCTTTAACCCATATTATGGCTTATTTGAATATTCAGCCAATGACACATACACAGTACAAATAAGTCCCATGTCTGCTTTCGTAGACAATCACCACGAATGGTAAGTATTTTTTTCCCCGACACTTTCCTTCAGTTGCTTTCTGTGATATTAGTTTTTATTGGAAGCCACATTTCTTTTAACGCTTTCCTCCTTGGAGAAAAACTTATTTTCAGTTTCATTTGACTCTTACTTTTGTTGTCAAATTTAAATATTAGGCATTCTCCAGGCTAGGATAGATTATATTCCAAAAGACCAATTTCAGGTGAACTGGGTAGAATTCAGAAGCTTTTCCCCCATTGGAAGGGAGTTCCAGATGATGTTAGGTTCCTGGCGGAGTCCCTAGACCCCTCTCTACACCCTTGGGCATCTCTGAATTCTGAGGTAGGGTGGGAGAAGGTCCTGTCCCGGAGGTCAGACAGCTTCTGGAGCACCCTTAAGGAAGTGGCCAACCCTGGGGTTGGGACAGAGCAGCTGGGACACTGGCTGAGGGGGTGATGGTATTCTAGTAGGAGGGAGTGGCAGGTCGAATGCCCTGGAGGAACTGATGGTAGACGAGAGCCCTGGCCGAAGGACATGGAGTGGTCACAGCAGTGACTTACCCTGTGTAGACGAGAGCCCTGGCCGAAGGACATGGAGTGGTCACAGCAGTGACTTACCCTGTGTAGACGAGAGCCCTGGC